>NC_072735.1:145910946-146210946 GCF_026930045.1 Uloborus diversus | reverse complement strand
GCAAACAAGCACTGGGAACAAATTTCATCATATGTCTCTTGATAGTGCCGAAAAATTTTATGATGAATTTTGATATTACTTTTGAAACTTTTTAATATTACTGATTATTCTACGTTAGTCTTCATCTTTTGAATATTACGCTTTGATTGTTGTTTTAGAGGTCAGTAGTAATCAATCTACTAATCCATACTGCCCACAATGTTAAAACTACAGGTTGCGTTTGGCACCTGTCAGGGGTGAAACGCTTGTTCACCAGCGACACCCGATAGAGAGCCGAAATTGCACCCTTAGCAAGGGTGAAAAACTGGCTCCATCCACCCAACGTGAACCGTAGGTGAAAGATGGTACCCTAAATGAGAAAAATGGCACCTTTATTGCTTCCTATAGGGATCCCCCCTCCCCCCCCGTGTTGTGTGGTTTTTGAATACAATTGTGTTTTATTTATTTTGATTTATATATACGAAGGCATTTGATCACATTTCAACTTTCGAATATAGTTTAGAAGTGTTCATGACTTTAATTTGTCTGTTCGTGCACTAACTTTCTTTATATTCACACTTGAATTGCTCAGTAATTGATATGTTGTTGACAATTTTTACTATAATCCGTACCGAAAATGAACAGGGAAGGTATTTATCAATCATTTGTCGGAACAACTAGAAATATTAGGTAACATTAGATTAGAATCATAGGAAAATAAAAGCGTTTCATAAACGTTTAAAATTTTAATCGAACGTAACTTATCAATACATTTTATAAGATTCGATATTTGAGTATCCTTATGCGTACAAGATAAATACTAATTTAAAAGCCCTTCTTTCCAATGTCAAGTTTTCCGTCAGATTAAAAATAAAAACGAGTAGATAACTACATTCGCTTCATGCAATAAAGCCTAAGAAAGATACGTTAATCAAAACACGATGTGAAACTCATGAGTCAAACTCTGAGTGAGAGAGATTTCTTTTCACGCAGTTTTTTTTTCACTGCCTTTGCTGCTCTGTTCGTTTCCACTACGTAGTTATTTCATTGAGAAGAAATCGACATTGTTATATAGGCTGCTTACGTCGACGCATTTTTATTCCGGAATTAGCAATTCAATTATCAGCTGATTTAAACGTTTTTATTTTTAATGTTGTTGTTGTTCAAGATAGTACTGATAGATAGTTTTAGGTAACAGTTTTGCAGGATATAAATAACAAGATATTAATTACTTACTAAGGTAAACGGAACAATAAGCAGTTGTCAACATACTTTAATCACTTTAAATATGTTCGAAAGCTCTAAGAGTTACATTATGATCAAATGCCTTTACTTACGCGAGATTTCAAAGATTAATCCACGAAATTTTCAGTTTTGTTCTTCATTCAATGTGAAAGTAAATTTCGTTGCAACTTCCTTCGTTCGCCATTCAAACTGAAGTTGTCGTTGGACGATAAGTCAGAGCGCATGCGCAAGGAGTCGCTCTCCTATTGAATGGTCTTTTAGCACTTTTGTTGACGTCGTTCACCCACTGAGGTACCAAAAGCACCTTAACGACATTTCCTAGCCTCTGTTTCACCCTGAGGCACCGGTTTTTCACCCTTGGGTGAAATTCTTTACCCCTGTGGCACTCCTGGTTTTAACAGTGCATATTATTAAAGATTGATTTTGAAGCTAGTATAGCATTAGTAGCAGAAAAGTTTTGGCTGAAGCTGAAACTTTTATATGAACTGAATTGAATCAGCACTTATAATTTTAATGTTGTTAAAAAATTCGCGCCTTCAAATATTCCTAACTAGTCCTTGTCCTTGAAAAGTCCTTGAATAAAAATTCCTATTTTGTGTACGAACCTTGAAATTTGAAATCAAAAACGAGAAGACTTTCCGATTCCTTTTCCCTGCACTCGTCACAAAATTTTACTCAATTCATTTTCATCAATGGGATAGTTTCCTTCAGTCAAAAGTACTACTTTTTGTCATTGAAATGGATAGAATGAGCAAAAAAAATAACATGGATCCAGAAAATACTTTCATTTTCCCAACGGTTTTTTTTTAAATTAATTTTTTAAAATGTCCGATTTTTCAAACAAGGCGAGGTCTTTATGACGTCACAAATGATGTAATTTGGCGTATCTTTCTACTACGTTTCCACGTTATGATAATCAAGCAGCGAATTAAAATTGCGCTCTACGCTTGCTATCAACCATATCGTTGCCAATACACGTGAGTAAAGATTCGAATTAAATATTTTGTTCTGTGAATGGCAACATTGAATGGCATTTCATCATTTGTGATGTCACACGACAAAAGTGTAAACAATGAAAGTGCAGAGATTAAAAAAATTTTTTTTAAATATTAAACGTAAATAAATTATTTAAAAAATGATCAGATCCTATGTTTTTTAGCATGCTCTTTCAGAAAAAAATACTTTTAAAATTTTGGAAACGATCCCATTCCCATCTTGTCCTCATCAACCATTCTTGCTACTCTCCGTGTAGATGCAAAACATTCACGTCATGATTCCCTTTGTCTACCGAAATCTCCTGAATGGCCGTACTTCCGGAACTCAATATCTGTGCGCACAGGTGACTGCGATTCAGACGTGCATCTGTCATTGAACACCTGTCAGTTTCCGAAGCTGCCGTGCTCAGCCACCATTATGAATCACACGGAAATCACAATCGGAAGATTTGCGTATCACGGAACTACGGCGATGTCGTATTTCGAAATCGATCAATTGGAGAGAGATTAGGTGTGGTTTTATCGACTCTTTCCAATCTGGAATTATGTTTCCCCAAAATGTTTAAAGCCATTTATTTTTCTTGTTTAATTTTTTACTTCCTTTTACATAGTAAAGGAAGTATTGTATTCGCGAAAAGAATTTCCCTCAAACTTCGGCCTAATTTTCCATTTTTCCATACCCGAATCAATGATGAGTGGTTTTTTTTAGACCCTACCGTACGTGCATATGCCTAAGAACGTATGGAAGTCCGAAATAACCATTTTTACCATCCTCGAGTGAATTACCCAAATTTTTTCCGTGACGTCTGTATGTGCGTACACTGTTAAAAATTCAGGAAGATTTTCTGGTAATTGTTACTGTAAAATGGCGGACTTAACGCATCGCTGATTTTTACGGTAATTTATACCGGAAAAATAAGCGATCCCAACTCCTATTGGTTACTGTGGCCTACCGAGGAAACCGTAAAATTTTACAGTAACATTTGATTTTTACGGTTATAGTTACTGGCAACATGGATGCCAGTAATAATTACCGTAAATTTTCCGGAAAATTTTTAACAATGTATGTATGTACGTATGTATGTACGTGTCTTACATAACTCAAAAACGGTATGTCGTAAAAAATTAAAATTTGGTATGTAGTCAAGTTGTGCACCTTCTCTTCTGGTTGCATTCGGATGTGCTAAAAGCGGTCTTTTACCTTTTTTTTTTGGAGAAAAATCAGTGTTAATATCAATGCAAACTCAAGTGATGTTGTAATTTGGCTAACATTTGGCGATACATTGACAAGCTTTTGGTTGCCAAGTTAGCGACAAATTCGGCGAAAAAAAAATATTTTTCGAATTTGATTTCAATTTGGCGCTATTGGCGATACTTAGAGAGTTTTCCATTGAATCACGTTAAAATTGTCGATATTGGGAAAATTAATCTCTATAAAACGCTTTTTTGCATCGGTTCGTGACGAACTAGGGCTGAAAATATTTAAAGTGTTTTCTTGCTTACTCCAAGATCCTATTATCATTAAACTGATCACTGATGTAGAAGAAAGTCATATGATGCCCAAATCAGCTTGTTTCAACTGAAATTTATGCGCAGACCCGACTGCACAAAAGCGTAAGAGGCAAGCCAGGGAATGAGCAAGAATTGGCTTCTCTTGCGTAAAATAAGAGGCTTAATAGTTAACGAACTATGCTCAGATATCTATGGCAGGGGTGCCCCCCTAGGGGAAGGGGGGAGGAGGGGGGTCATGGCGTAGACTGCACCATTGAATTTATTAAGCTGATTTGTATTTTCTAAGCTGAATTTAATGGTATAACTGAATTCTCGAAATACATTTTGTATGATTTTTAAATATTTATTAAAAACATGGTAACTGACTGACATTTTAAAAACAAGTATGTCAGTCAAATACCAGGATTTTAACAATTTTTTTTTTTTTTTGAATCGTTAAAAATGCATTTTGAGAATTTAAGTATACCACTCAACTCAGCCTAAGGAATACATTATTCCATAGGAAAATATTGTTTTTACTATGTATATTTTGCGTTGAGCATTACAAAATACGCATTGTTTCGCTCCAAAAATGTCAGTCATTTTCCCAAGGATCCCTAGACATATTTTAAAAATATTTTGATCGGATCTTTGCAAAACACCATCAGAGAACTTCTGTATTTCTGTTGCAAGGTGAGACGTTTTGACATTTCAAATGATGCTTAGTAACTACCTTTTCAGACGGTTTAAAAGCGAGACGATGTTTGGAACATTTATGTTTGCACTACTATAGCATATAGTTCAGCGCTTCCCAAACTTTATACTCCGCGGACCCCTTTCATGGACCAATATATTCAATGCGGGCCCCTCTCATAGGAGTGCACTCTTTAGAAACAGAACTTGGTTGGTAGTTTACTTTGCTTAACTTCACTTACAAATTCTGGAGTACAAAAATCAAATTGAACAGGTAATACAAGAATTAAACTTCAAAAGCTGTAGATTTAGCTGTTGTTGCTGGCATAATTTTTTTATAGGGTTTAATTTTTTATAGCAGGAGTCAAATATCAGGTTCAGCATATACAAAACTTCGATAGTTAGCTTCATTGACCACATTGGTTAAACATCTGGGATTAAATAGGTAGGTTGTGGCAAGTGGAAGAATACGCCTTGCTTTTGCAACGAGCGTTTGGTATTTTTGTTTTTCAGACAAAACCAAAAATGGGAGTATGAATCCTGGTAGGTTGCAGAAGGCCTTTAAGATCTGCCTTAAAGGCGCAGAAAAATGATATGTCTATCAAACAATTCACGAAACAAAAAATATTATTCACTCGCCAATCACCATATTTGCGTCTCAAGTTTCACACTTATGCATTTAAATTAAGTTTTTAGTGTTTTTAATGACTGATTTTATTTCGTCAGCGGATTACTTTGCTTTTTGATGACTTAATTCAGTTATTCGGCTGATTATTTTGTAATTAAAAGGAGCTTTATGATGTTGTTCAATGATTTATTCTATTTAAAAGTGCATCAAAATGGCACAATAATGCATACACTTAAAAATCTTCCGGAAAATTTACGATAATTGTTACTGGCATCCATGTTGCCAGTAACTATTACCGTAAAAATCAAATGTTACTGTAAAATTTTACGGTATCCTCGGTAGGCCGCAGCAACCAATTGGCGCTGTGATCGCTTATTTCTCCGGTATAAATTACCGTAAAAATCAGCTATGCGTTAATCCGCCATTTTACAGTAACAATTACCAGAAAATCTTCCTGAATTTTTAACAGTGTAGTGTGCTTCGGACCAAACGTGGTGGCAAATGCTGGGATTGTTACACTTCCAGAATATTGCTAAGTAATCCTTAGTGCCAAAAGTGAAAAATTCCTTATACCGGCAGTATACACTCATTCTGTACCTACACTGTTAAAACTACAGGATGCATTAGGCACCTTTCAGGGGAGAAACGCTTGTTCACCAGCGGCACCCAATACGGAGCCGAAATCGCACCTCTAAATAGGGTGAAAAACAGGCACCTTTTAAAAACTAGACAGCCGGAGTGAAAAAAAGGAACCTTCGGAGAGAGAAATGGCACCCTTCCTTTTGATCCTCCTCCTCCCTCCCCCGTATTGTGTGCGTTTTTGAATACAGTTGTGTATTTATTTATTTATCTATTTTTTTTAAGTTTTGTTTTGATTTATGATATTCTACGTTTTGGACATTTTTCACATTGAACTCGGTATTGGAAATGATTAAAACATGTAATTACAGCATTTGATCATATTTCAGAGTTTTAACATAGTTAAGAAGTGCTCATAGCTTTAATTTATCTGATCGTGCTCTAACTCAGTGTTTCTCAACCTCTTTTGATCCACGGGCGCGGTAAAAGCAAATGAAAAACTTTGCGGACCGGTGAAATCTTTATCGTTTTCTTAAAAATTCATAAAATAAATAATATGAATAATAACTCTGGGGCCGTTAAAAAACACGTGAAAAAATTCAGGGTTCTGATGTTTTTTTTTTAACAAAAGGTAATGTTAAAAATTAATAAAACAATAAATATCTATCCTTTCACTTGGTATCAAAGATCTGTCACAAATACGTTATAATTTTAAAACGAGCAATTATTTAAAACATGTGAGAAATTATACATTTACTAAAACATGACGTATTCCGAAATTGAAGCATAGCTGTACGTATGGATTATTTACATGATGAGCCAAAAATATTCAGGGATATTACAATTACGGAAAAACAAAATCGTTTCATAAACGTTAATCAAGAGTAGCAAAATAAAATGCACATAAAGTTTTTAAACCAGTTAAATAAAAAACCAAAAGAAATTTCTAACGCTATCGCTAACCGCTAACAGGAAATGATTCTAACACTTGAATGAAAAAGCAAAAACAAAAGAGCTAGACTGAGAGAGATTTTTTTTTTCGCTAGCTTTCTGTTATAATCTACGAAGCACAAGAAACATTTTTATTAAGGTTCTTTTGGTGATTAATAAAAGCTGCTTATCGAGTATTCAAGAAAATAATGACAGATATTTTTAGTAGCGTTTTGAATGATGGAAATTTCACGATAGTAACGGTAAACCGGAACTAGAAGACTAACGGTTACTGAAAAGCAATAAATGCACTTTTAAACACTTAACTATGTTTGAAAGCCTTAAAAGCTACAAAGTGATCAAAAGCTGTACTTACTTGTAATTTCGGATAATTAATCCAAGAAAAATTGTGTTTAAATCCAATAGTGTACTTCATTCAATGTGAAAGACACACAAACGCAATCATCATTTGTCTGCCATATTGAGGTGGTTGAATGTATGTCTAAGGCAAAAAGCGCATGCGCAATGAGTCTTTCTGCGATTGCATGCTGTTTTGGCTCCCCTGCTCTATTTTCTGGCTTGCATTGCACCTTCAGGCACTATGCTTTCACCTTAGAGGGAATATTTTCACTCGTCTGGAACCCCTGGTTATAACAGTGTAGTCGCCTCTTTCCTCTAAAAAGCTCACCTTTCTCTACTTCTTAACTCAAATGTCTAGACATGAAATTATAGGATCGGAAAAGAAAAAAAAAATCTTTAGTTTATAACCACTACTCGACTGCTTTATAAACTTCTTTCGAGTTCCATTTCGGTTATTGGAAGTATGAGGTTACGCAGGTTTTTGTAGAGATCACCCATACTGTCCTAAAACGTATACACCTGAGAATCTAAAAACAAAATTCGTCGCAGATTTAAAACGATTCACTCATTTACTTCCGCTATCATTAAATTTGAACAAATTGTGTTTCTGTATTCTGATTACAGTAGTTCATCCATTCAGCCAATAATCTTGCCAACTCTGAATGATTCGATTTAACCTTGACTTCTCAAACAGGAGCACGAAAGAATTGTTGAATAAATTGCCTTTTGTCAAAAAGTAAAAGATGAAAAGCATTTTTTGTTCAGTTTCCTACAGTTCATCTGAAATAGAAAAAGCTTAGCAAGGTCAACGTGATGTGAAACGTCTCATCCACTGTCCTTTTTGTAAAAATTTCCTCATTTTCTTCGGACTCTCTAATGATACCCACCGATTTTGACCACTTCCTATGACAAACGTCTGAAGAAATTCTGTTCTCTTTTATTAGTATTTGGATTTTGTGGGTGGTCTATTCGATCGGAAACATTAACAAATGAGCAGTCGAGCGTTTTGTTTTGTAAATGTTGGAACTAATTTCTCAGGGTTTTTCACATGACTGACTTTTTAGAAGTTTAATCAAACCGGTGTTGTTTCACCTTTTAGTTCTCATAATGATTTTTTTACAATGCGTCAGTTTTCAAAGGTAGCACACCAAGATAAAAAGGTGTAATAAGGGTGTTCTACTTTGCAAATATTCCTAAATTAAAAACAAAAGTCAGTTACTTTTGTGCACCTTTTAACAGTTTGATTAGCGGCTGGTTGAGAAGTCTCAATTAGATATGTAAAATCTCTGAAAATTTTGAGAGTGGAAAAATAAATCAGTATCCAGTTTTCCGGTGGCGAAGGCTCCCTCGAAAAAAATTGAAAAATTATTTTTTTTAGTGATAAAAATCAATAAAAGCATAGAAACAGACTGCGTGGTTTTGTGGAAGTTTAAAACGGATCGATCACCTATGCATGATCTTAAAGTAGTGTATCTCGAGATGTCGGGAAGTTATGCTCAAAACAGACTCGTCATTTAGAAGGATCAGGAAGAGCGGATTGCCCCCTGACTTTTAAAAGTTAATGTTTTTACACATAAGTGGGTGCGTTTTTTGTTTGTTTTTGGATAAAATTTGCATTGAATTGGTTCAGAAGACATCCCCATACATCGAAGATGAAAATTCTGGTTTTCTAATGCAAAAGTATTATTTATAAACCATTTACCGTTTTTCAAACTTTTTTCCATCGAAATTTGGGACGAACCCCCTACTAAGGGTCGGCGAACCCCCAAGGGGTTCGCGGATCACGGTTTGGGAAACCCTGGCATAGTTCATATTCATCCCGCAAGCGACAATTACAATTTTTCGCTGTAATTTGCAATTTTTGTGCTTTAAAACGTTGCTAATTCATTCATTCAGTTTTCAAGCACAAAGGTATTTCTTCGTTATCAATCAAGTAACGATTGTCGAAGCATTGCTGTCATTTCGGTACTTGATTGGTTCAGGGTTTTTTCGGTTTACTGTTATATTTTGCAGTTGTATCGTATAACTAAGTAACGACCCAAATGAAAACTATGCAGTAAATTCTGGCTGTCTCAGCTGTCTTTTAAAATTCTTTAGAAACAAGTCTGTCATACAATTTGATTAGGAGAAAGTAATCTGAGTAGGATAATAACGCACAGTTGGCAGTCCCGCTCATTCAAATATCTCAAAAGGGAACAGAATTTAAACCTGCGATTGGTACCCCCACCCTCATGTAGTAAACATTATTGAAGTGTCTAGAAAGGATCTAGTTGTAAGGAAACTGTTTTTTTTTTTCCTTCCCCATCAGTGTGCAGTTGTTTTATTATAAAATTCAACGACATACCTTGAGGGTAAGATCTTATATTCTATTTATCTGCCGTATTTTCAGAAAGTAATTTACTTATTACGTCTGTAAGAATTGTACAATTACCTGCGCACGTTTATGCTTTTGTTTCTCTTTGTAATGTTTTGTTAAGTCAAATATAAGGTATTGAAATTTAGCATGGTGATGACGGGTAATAGCGCTTACGTAAGCTGGTGAGTATGTGACACCAGCTCAATGAAAGGCATGTGTGGGATGATGACGATGATTACCAAGATAATTTGCTTCTAATCAGACAGGATAAAAAGACAGAAATCTGCAGCTTTTACGGAAAATTCGGGACAGATAGCGAAACTTGATTTCGCTACCACACTATGAGGAAAGTAGTTGCATAAAGTTTCATATATGTAGTAGTCACAGCATAACAACACATTCACCCAAGGAACGGCAAGGACAGGAGAGAGGAAGTACATTCATGCCCGAGCCGAGATTCGAAACCGGGACCTCTCCATTGCAATCAGACTTCTCTGACCACTAGTCAAGGCGGTCGACCCATTATCAGATTTTATCGTCTTTTTGATTTTCCGGATTAAAAATCAATGCAATAAAACTTTGATTATTTAACTTTTACTGCTTACGTCGTTATGAATTTAACTTAAAGTATTTACACATCAAAACCTTTAGCAATATCTTTGTTTATCCATCTCAGTTTTTAATTTTTGTAAAATTGCTATATGTAACATTAGCACGCGAATGTTTTCATTGCCCGTCGTTGTGACCATAAATTTATCTAATTGTCTATTAGAACAATATTTCCTGCTTTCTTTTTCAAAAATCATGTTGATAAGTCATGCCCACAATTAGGGCCGGACATAAAGATTTTGGAGATCGTCAGGAATGGCCAACTCTACATTCTTTACTCCTTCATATATTTTCCTCCCAATTCAATTAGTATTATCCCCCCCCCCGGTCTCCTACTCCCAACAAAATTTTTTACGAAGTTGTTGCTTTTGAGGAAACATATTATAGATAGTTTATCTGCAAATAGAATTTCAACCTTTGCATATCATCCATTTTGTTTACGCTTCGTTTTTAGGAGATTTACATCATATTAACAAATACATACACAGCATATAAACTATGGAACTATAGTGTTGTAGTGTTGACATGCAAAACAATACGTTATAAAACATACTGTCTGTTTGTTAAGTTAGCAAACTTACTTTCATTCCAGTGAAATTTGTAATGTGACAAGTGTGGTGACAAACAAAGTTATTTTGTTTTTGTTTCCAAGCAATTCTCAAAAAAAAAAAAAAAAAAAACCTGATTGAACGTTTTTGCCAATAATAAAGCTGAAATTCTCTCGGTTGGAATCTCTCTCTGTCTGTCTGTCAGGATCTCTATGACGCGCATAGCGCCTAGACCGTTCGTCCGATTTTCATGAAATTTGGCACAGGATTAATTTATAGCATGGGGATGTGCAGTGCACCTCGAGACGATTTTTCGAAAATTCGATTTTGTTCTTTTTCTATTCCAATTTTAAGAGAAAAATTTTCCGAGCAAATTATCACAACGTGGAAGAGTAAATTACGAAATTATCATAACATGAAACCGTAACATGGGCGATTAAATGAACATAGCAAATTGGCGAGAAATTCATCATCTATTATTTGTAAACATACATATGAGGCGAACCAAATGACTTTTTAATATTCTACTGCAGGCAAAGCCGTGCGGGTACCACTAGTTTAAAACAAAGAAAGAGGAGCAAAAACACAGTTCAACTTTTAACTACATATTTCGTAGTGAAAACATACAAAACTACTTGAAATCAGTATCGAGTAAATTTACCCAAGCGGGGAAAAAAACTAGAAACTGCCGTTCTTCTTTCAACTCTGTATAAAGTTTTAGTTAAAAAAAAATAAATAAATGGGATGAATTTATAAAACGTATACCGAAATTCTTTAAGTGCAATTATTATCTTGAAGGAAAGACAGAAGACGTGTTAAAAGTAATGAGTCTTAAAAGAAATTTTAGGCTGTCTTTGGGGACGTCAGAGAAAGGATCGGTGGATCTCTCCCTGAAAGTTTTTCGAAATGGAAGTCTAAAAAGGCATTTTTACGTACTCTCTTGCAGTGTCAGGAGAAGAGGGTCAAGGGTGCACAGGGTGAGGTGACAATTTCGAAATTTACATCAAAACTCGCAACTTTAGACAACATTTGGTAACTTTAGAGGAAGGAAGGAAGCTGCGTTTCAAAATTAAATTCAAATTTAAGCTATTTCTGGTGATGTCACACGAAACGGGGGATCCACCTAGAAAGCTACCGAAATTGAAGTCTCAAAATCTCAATTTCGGGGGTATTTTTGATGACTTTAAGGTAATAGGCAAGGTTCGAGAGCTTTCAAATTTCCAATAATTAAGACTGAAAATCGCATTGTGGTTGCTTCCGTTTCGTAGGCAAAATGAAATGAGTTTCAATTAAACCAACTCGATGTTTTTTTTTTTTTTTTCAATCGTCTTGATGATACGCTACGCTACTTCCCGTGGATGCTGTTGTTGAAGTCTTTCTTAGCAATCATGATTGAAGAATGCGCAATGAACTAATTTACTTGCACATCTCGTTTATTTCTCAAGCGGAATTAGTGAATAACGATTTTTTTTCTTCTGGTAATGATTTGCAGATTGCGAAAAGTTTAATGATCTGTCAAAAACAAACAAACTTCAAAGTTTTCCCCTTTCAACTTTTATCGCTAACATCAGTTCTGCAAAACTTCCGAAAGCATAAAAAATTAACAAACTAAGTCACTAGGAGATTATCTCTTGACAGAGCTCGAAAAGATGGAGTAAAATGTTAATCCACCTTGCTAAGCACATTATACTGCTCTCAAGCCAGCATGAAACTGAAAAAAAGCTAACTCGGAATTTAAAAACAAGTTTGCCTTGCTTGAAGATAAGTTCCCATTGGCTATTGGGCATGCTTGTATGAAGGTCGGAACTGAAAAAAAAAAAAGAGGTGAGTAGTGCAAACCGAGGTTGGAAAATGCAGACAGGAAAGTTAGACAAAAAAAAAAAAAAAAAAAAAACTTTTACTCGCATGAGTAAGTAAATGTCATCGTGCTCGGGATAACAGTTTTGTTTTCGATTGTTGCACTTGCTTGTCGGCGCGTGCGTATCGGTTATGTCCGTTTACGAGTTGTGTGTTGTAACTGTGACTGTGTTTATCAATGTATTTGCAGTCATAGCGCACGTTTTCGTTAAGAGCAGCATACTGAAACAAAAAGTTGACTTGAAAACTATGTCGTTTGTTGAGCAATCACGAATTGCTTATTATCCTCACTTGATCAAAGTTGCTGTTGCTCTGATCTTTCAGATTACCATGGCGTAGAGAATAAGTTTAGCTCGCTGTTTCAATGTTTATTGAGAGAGCAAACTTTTGTCACCATGGTTACAAATCGTTTGCGTTTCTTCAAGGCTTAACTTCAGCAGATTATACTTTAAAAAAAAGGGGCGGAGGTGTAAAGTTATCATATTTAAAAAACTCATCAATGTTAGTGGCGCACACAGGAATTTTTCAAAGGGGGGGGGGGGGGGATCGAAAATCCACCATTCTCATATCATACCTCAGCATGATTCTAAGCATATTCTTTTGTTTTTATCGATTGGTGGGAACAAAAACCATTCAAAAATAATATTGAATAATTCTTAGCATTAGTTAGTAAAATAAATTTATGAATTACAAATACTTAATTAAAATACCAGAAAGTACAATAACGAATATTTTTGTTCCTCTTCTCATAATTATAATAAAGCGAAGCAAAATCCTCATTATAGAACACTTTATGTTCACATATAGTTCGTTTTTGCAGGGGAAGAAAAAGAAAATAAATTTGTTTTTTTCATTTATTAAATCTGAAATTATTGTTACCTTTGCTTGGAATTATTTTACGTACTACATAAATATGATTATAGGCAAACTAAAACTCAAAACCGATGGGAGGGGTCCGGACCCCCTGCCCTCCCCCCCTTCTTGTGTGCGCCACTGATTAACGTAGATGAACTTAAGCAGGAAAACTTCATTTAAATACAAAATATCTAGATCACGAATAACTATCATTTAAGATTGATAAGAAATAAAGATACCATAAAGTTATACACCGTAAATTTAATGTTTAGGATGAGTATACATCAGCAACTTTGTCATAATAATCAGATCTTTATTGCTGCATCTTAATGACCATTTCTTTCTTTTTATGGATATGCCTCGTATTATCTAATCTAGAAAATCCCCAGTCATAATAGATGGGTACTAATTTCTTCTTCATTTCCACTCCAGTTCATTTGCAAAAACAAGAAACTCAACGACTAGGGTCCTATCGCAATTCACGAAAAACATAATTTGACTTCAAGACGTCAACATTTAAATGATTTTCTTCTTTTATGCATCTCATTTCATTCAGCGCAATTTCGCGGAAAGATTAGAGTCATGGCCAGGGTTGCCAGAATTAAGAACAGTAAATACGGGACAGGCTTCTAAGAGTAAAAAGGGGGAGGGGATATTAACAACACGTCTATGCGTGATAAATCTGAAAAATTCAATTGCAACGAAGCATTAAACTTCACAAAATACCGCCTATCAAAGTATAAAAATCGTTTTCGTTGCAATTGACGACGCATGCGCAGAAATACAGGGGTACCTACCTATGGGAAGGTCATGGCGCAGAATGCGCCATTGAAATGTTTAGGAAGGGGGTGCTTTAAGTGGTAGTTTTCATTTTTTTGGGAGGAGGGGGTTGACTGTTGGAGGGTGGGCACTCCTGAGAAATATATTCTCCAACATCAGTCAATGAGCAAAGAAGCTACCATTCAGTTCGTCATGGTCTGCCGCCGAAACAAAAATATACAAACCAAATTAAAAGAAAAATAATTTTTTCATTTTCTGTCATATGATTTTCTTATGGCTCATTGTTTCGCATTTTTTGTTTCACTTTGTTTTTTCCCTTAAAGTAATGTCTCGTTCGGTAAAATAGTGTTATCAGCTAAAATACGGGACATTAGCCGTCCCGTATGGAAGTTCCCCGGGACGCGGGATAATTTTTCAAAATACGGGACTGTCCCTTGAAATCCGGGACGTCTGGCAACCCTGGTCATGGCCCCGAAAAGACCTCCCCTCTCCGTTGCACATGAATCATAGGACATCTTTACTCCTTCAGTATGAAATCCCTATCTGCATTTCGTCTCTATTGTTGAGACTAAAAGGTCTTAAAAGCACTTCCCACATAGTCCGAAAACAAAAAATGTTAATTTATGTCCAAAAACTAGAAACAAAGCTTTCCTGAAGAAAAAAACACCTTTTGCAAAGGCGAAAATAAGTGAAGTTAGAACCATGTAAATGCTTTGACAACGCACACGTAAACAAAGGAAGCTATTGATCACAAAGAAATGAGCGTTGTGATCGCTGACTATTGAACATAAACATTATACTACATTAATTAAGAATTTCAAAACTTAAGTAGCTATAAAGAAGTGCCAAAAGCTCAAGGGTACCTGTCACAAAATTTAACAAGTGTCACCATCTCTATTAATTCTTATAATAACACTTAGATCATTGAAATAATTTTTTACACTAATTAAGAACCCAAAATTTATTCTTTTTAGGGAAACTCTTGATCATAATATAAAATGACATGTGTAAAAGGAACGCAAAAGTTTTAGGGTGCTTATCGCAAAACTTTTCAAGAGTCACAATTTCCTACTACACTTCGTGCATTATAATATTTTTGCACTAATTAAGAAAGTCAAAATTTAGGAATTTTAGGAAAACTTACAAACATCACAAAGAAATGAGCAAAACTCCCAAAAGTTTTAGAGCATGTCAAAATTTTACAAGAGCATTAACACAACGCTTAGTTTATTATAACTTTTTACACTAATGGGGTCGTTTCCAAAATTTTAAAAGCATTTTTTTTTCTGAAAGAGCATGCTTAAAAACATAGGATCTGACCATTTTTTAAATAATTTGTTTAAGTTTCATATTTTTAAAAAATTACTAAATCGCTGAGATTTTAATGTTTATGCTTCCGTTCGATGACATCACAAATGATGAAATGCCATTCTGTGTTGCCATTCACAGAACAAAATATTTAATTCGCATCATTACTCACGTGTATTGACAACGATAAGGTTGATAGCAAGCGTAGAGTGCAATTTTAATTGGTTTTTTGATTATCATAACGTGGAAACGCGGTAGAAAGATGCACCAAAGTGCATCATTTGTGACGTCATCAAGATCACGCCTTGTTTCAAAAATCGGACATTTAAAAAAATTAATTAAAAAATAACTGTTGGGAAAATGAAAGTATTTTCTGGGTCCATGTTATTTTTTTTATGCTTATTCTATCAATTTCAGTGACTAAAAGTACTACTTTTGACTGAAGGAAACAACCCCATTAAGAATTCCAAAACTAATAAATTTTAGAAAACTTTTGATTCCAAAAAATGAGTTTTTAGAAGCAGCGCCAAAGTTTTAGAGTGCCCATCACAGAGCTTTTCAAGATCGGCCATCTTCTATTAGTGCAACATTTAGTTCATTACACTATATTTTTTACACTATTAAAATCTCCAAATCTTTGAATTTTTTAGTAAAACTCTTGTTCATAAAGGAATGAACTAGAAAGAATCACCGTAAAAGTTTTAGTGCGTTTGTAGCGAAACTTTGCAAGAATCGCATCAAATGCAACCTTAATTCATTATGATAATTTTTACTCTTTAAGAACCCTAAAGTTAATGAATTTCACGAAACTCTTGATTACAATGAAGTTAGTTGCATACAAACAGTGCAAAAGTTTTGGGGTATTAGCTGAAAAACTTTTCAAGGGCCATTTTTAGATCTTTTTAACTTTAATAAGTACTACAAACTTAATTAATTTTAAGGAAGTTCTTGATCACAAAGAAATGGAAACGGAGCAAAAGCTAGGGTGCCTCCCGCAAAATTTTGCCTTTTCTTCTACAAATACAGCACTTATAGTTCATTCTAATAATACTTCACATTTATTACCAACTTTACATTAACGTTTTTACAATATACAAGAATGCGTTCGGTAACCTTTGGTGTCGATCTGAAACCTATAACAAAGTTATGAGGTGACCCATTAACGTTGGGGGAAAAGGCGCAAATGCACAGAAATATTTTTGTTTCGCAATACTGCCGTGCTAAGCACAGATGTGGTATCTGCAGTAGACCTCAAAACGAGAAATTGACGATTAAAGTTTTACAACTCATTTCTTTGATTTATGACTTAATTAAATGCTCAACTTGCGGTAGTGGTTTCGTAAATAACTTAAAAGTCGTATCTGCAAAAAATACTAAGGGAAAAAGTGGTAACTGCGCAGATACCACTTTAAAGGCTTAGTATTTGTCACTTACGTTCAAATTGTCTTAGCAAACTCCGCAAACTATGCAGTTACGACTTTTTTCATAAAGCTTTTTTTAATATTTCGCGTTCACAAATCGCCAAAAAACTTGACATTTAGGTAAATTAAATTACTAACGACCACCTGGTGACAAGAACTCAATTTTGATAAAATGTGCAGATACCACATCTGTGCTTAGCACGGCAGAATATATAATTTATTCCAGTACATACTAATTATTATTCTGCTTCTGATTCTCATTCAACCAATTGTCTGTTATTGCGTTTATTAATTTCGTTAATGCGTGCATTTTTTCTACAACATTTGTTCTTCTTGCAAAAATTTCTCCAAACATTTGCTGATTCTTGCTTAATATGTTACTTAGATATTTTTTATTCGCGACAAAAAATTTGCTTCTAGTATATTTTGCTGATCTGAAAATACTTAGAGCTCATTCCACTGTATTTGGATGTGAAATGTCCCTTAACCCTAAAGCTCTAAATATGTACAGTAGAACCTCGATAACTCGACACCCAAAGGGAACATGAATTACATGTCGACTTAAGCGGATATCAACTAACTAAAGTTCCATAATTTTAAATCCTTAAGAGTATCTGTATCACTTACTTACTAATGCTTAACATTCACATTATATGGAAATAACCCCATTACAGTAAAACCTGTCTACAACGATACTGTTGGGACCTAAAAAAACTATCTAAATAGACAGGTTATCGTTATAGACAGTTTGATTATTCATGCTGTAATTCTGCTAGGGACAATTTTTTTTTTTTGTTATAGACAGGTTATCGTTATAGACCTTATCGTCATACACAGGTTTCACTGTATATTCAAACTAGAAAATCTCCGTCATGGTATGACGGGAGCAAACTGCTTCTTTATCAGAAAAATTTTCCATAAATTTTGACGTGTTAAATTAAGTATATATAAAAGAGAAATGTTTAACATTGATTAGGAAAAAATGTAACTCATCATACATTTCACGGCAGAATATACAGTTGGTTCTCTGTTTAACGACGCTCTATTTAACGACTTTCTCTATTTAACGACGGCTTTTCACGGTCCCAAATGGTCCACTGTAGTGTTAAAAGCATTCTATTTAAGGACGCTTTCTACTTAAGGACGATTTTTTGTGGTCCCATGAAAGTCGTTAAACAGAGAGCCAACTGTATAGTTAACATTAGTTTAGTTGATTTTATACAAAACGCTCAGCAGAATAAAACTTGCGTCTTGTTTTGCCATAAAGGCTTCAGCTGAAAACGAACCACCAATTTATTTTTATTCAATGTCTGACCAGCAAAAAACAGTTGCTCAACAGGGCCCAATTTCCCAATAGGCAGAGTATAGGCAGTTGCCTAGGGTGGCAAAATTTTCAGGGGCGGCAAATTTTTCTTTAACCATGCACACTTTTTTTTAAATGATTTTTTTATGTTTGAAAATAAAATATTAGCATTCTTTCTTTTTTCACGCAGAAAACTTTTTCTTGTAATTTAATAATGATTACTTTCACTCAAAATCGAATGGTTTTCAATCATGGTAATTGATCAACGTAGAAATGTAAGTGAAGACGAAACACCGGTGTCAATTTCAAAAAGTGTCGTTGCTATACTAAAGTTTATTCAGTACTGGGTTTCTTGAGTGATTGACAGTTATTTTCTTTTTTACATTATTAATATTTAAAAACTGCTTTTTGTTAACATTAAGTCTCGGAGGTAAATGAAAATGGTGACGAGCGAAAAAGGCTGAATGATCTTTCACTAATAATAAAGCTGAAAGTCTGTCTGGATGTCTGGAACTCGTGTCTGAATCTCTCTCTGTCAGGATCTCTGTGGCGCGCGTAGCACCTAGACCATTCGACCGATTTTCATGAAATTTGGCACAGAATTAGTTTATAGCATAGGAGTGTGCACCTCGAAGAAAATTAGATTTTGTTCTTTTTTTTTTAATTCCAATTTTAAGAACTTTTCACTGAGCAAATTATCACAACTTGGGCGAGTAAATTGCCGAATTATCATAACGTGGAACCGTAACATGGGCAAGCATAGCAAATTGGCGAGAAATTCATCATCCATTATTTGTAAATATACAGGCGAACCAAATGACCTTTTCATTTTCTACTACGGGCAAAGCCGTGCGGGTACCATTAGTTTTAAATAAAGGGAACATGCTAAATTAAAAACCGAAGAACAAAAGAGTCTTCAAAAATTTTTTTAAACGTGATATATTCTTTTCAAATGGGCAGTTTTCAAAAGCGGAAACATTGGACTCGCAAAGTAATCCAGTTACAGTTTACTAATGGAATACCATCGAATAAGGAACTTTTTGGGGGATCGCTGTGACCTCCCATCGAGGCGCACATAATGTGAAACGTCATCATTTCTTCATAAGCTTGACAGTTAAAATTTCAAGAACACTTTTTGCGTGTTTTTGAGTTTTTGCTTCTTTTAGGGGGGGGGGAGGAGCGGCAGATTTCAAATCTGCCTAGGGGCGGCATGGAGCTACATTCGCCCCTGTTGCTTAGTAGATCTAGTTTTGCCTTGTCAGACAAAGCACTTATCTGCTTCTCAAATATTGCCGAAGAATATTATATAATTATAAATAACATTACTGAATTTTAAGTGATGCAACAATGAAATAATGCCGTCTCGTGCGAGTTTCATTGTTGGTTACGTCAGAGTGTTACTCGATCAGTGTTTGTGGCTATTATATATATATGAGGATATTAACTTCATTATTTTTAGTTACTGAAACACAATTGTAGAAAGGATGATTGGAAATTGTTAGATAATGCCTTAACTGTATCTATCAGGATTATTGTTAATATGTAGATGTCATCATCTGGATAAAAAGATATAATTAATGATGATGGAACAAGGAGTTCAATAAAGTTACAATTGTCTTAGTGAGTTGTGCTTATACAAAAGTATTACATATAGAAATATAAAATATTAAACATAGTGTCAGGATCGACGTAAAATAAAGAACGATATAAACTTTGTCAAATATTTGAGTAAGTAAATTCCTGAAACAGTCTACTGTTCTTTGAAATCAAAATGTTGCGTCCAGTTGAAGTAACACCTGAAGTTCCACCGTTTACAATTCAAATTCCACCGCCACAACCTGTTAATATATGTGGAAATATTCTTGAAAACTGGAACTATTTCAAATCTAGGTAGTCAAATTATGATATTGCTACTGGATTAGATAAAAAAGATTAGACAATTAAAGTAGCTACTTTTCTATCTGTTATTCGTAAAGATACATTTGTCATATATCAACATTTAGATATAACTAAAGAAGAAAGAAAAATCTCAGATAAAATTAGTGAAGCTTTATCAGCACATTTTGAGCCTTGCGTTAATGTGATTTATGAAAGATCAATATTCAATGAAGCTGTTCAAGATCAAAGTGAATCAGTTGACCAATATATATGTAGGCTAAGGAAGTTGGCATCAACGTGTAATTATCAAAGCATGCTAGAAGAATTAATCCGAGATAGGCTCGTGTTGAGAATTCGTGATAGAAATACAAAAAAAAAAAAAAAAAAAAACAGCTCATAAGTGATCCTTATTTAAATCTTCAAAAAGCGATAGTTCTTTGCAGAAGTAATGAAAGTGCAAATAAGCATGTAGATAGTTTAGGTGGTAAAGCTGTAGAAATGGAAGATGTGAACAAAATTGAAAGGAATAAATTTAAAAAAGAAAAGGCAGGATTTGGTAAAAATGAGTGTAGATCAAAATCGGACAATAAATGTAAATATTGTGCTGAGAGACATGAATTTAGTAGAGATAAGTGTCCGGCATTCAATTGAGTTTGTAAAAATTGTGGGAAAAGAAATCATTTTGCTAAGGCATGTAAAAATAAAAAGTATGTTAAGGAGCTTCATGTGCAGGATTCTTGTGAATCTGACGAATCATGTAGTCAGATAGAATATATTTTTAATGTAGCAGATTCTAAGAAACTGATTACAAATTTAACATTCGAAATAAATGGAGTTAAAAGGAAATTCAAATGTCAAATGGATACAGGGGCAACAGTGAATGTAATGAGTTATAGAGATCTTTGTCTACCATGTAATAGCCCTAAATTATATCTGAAGAAAAGTAAAACCAGATTAAGATGTTTTGGTGGAGAAATTTTAAAACCTGTTGGTCAAATTACTCTCTGCTGTTTAAAAAATTCTGAAATATATGCCTCACAGTTTCAAATTGTCAAGTTTGCTGAAAATACATTACTAAGTGCAGAAGCTTGTCAGATGTTGGATTTGTTGGAGATCAAAGCTGATTTGAATAGAGTTTCTTCAGTCGTAAGATCAGATAAAGACTCTTTTATTTGTAAGTATAATGAAATTTTTAATGGGTTAGAATGTTTTGAAGGTGAATATGGTTTGCAGACAAAACCAGAAGTTTTTCCAGTCAAGCAAGCGCCTAGAAGATTTCAAATTCCTTTGAGAAAAGAGTTGAAATAGAAATTGGAAGAGTTGGAGAAAAAGAAAGTGATCTGTAAAGTCACTCATCCTACAGATTGGATTAGCAATCTAGTTTTGGTAAAGACTCCAAAAAAATTAAGAATATGTTTGGATTCCCAGAATTTGAATCAATCATTAAAAAGGTCAGAATATCCAATTCCAACGATTGAAGAAGTTGTGCCAGTTTTAACTAATGCTAAGTTGTTCTCTGTGGTTGATACTAAAGATGGTTTTTGGAATGTTAAATTAAGTGAAGAATGCACTGATTTAACCACTTTCTGGACACCTTTTGGAAGATATAAATTTTTACGTCTTCCATTTGGACTGTGTACAGCAACAGAAGAATATCAAAGAAGATTACATAAAATATTTGATGGTCTACCTGGTGTTGTTATCATTGCAGATGATATCCTTATTCTGGGACAAGGAAGTACTGATGAAGAAGCTAGGAAAAATCATGATCGTAACTTAGAAAATCTTTTTCAAAGGGAAAAAGAAAATAATTTTAGATTCAATAAAAATAAAATGAAGCTCAGGCAGAATGAAATAAAATATTTAGGTCATATTTTTACACCTGAAGGTATAAAGCTAGATCCTGAAAAGGTTAAAGCAATACTCAATATGCCAAGACCAAAAGATTGTCAAGAAGCCAAAAGCTTTTTTGGATTTATAACATATTTAAGTAAATTTTTATCTAAGTTATCTTCAATAACATAACATAACACTCCAGGGTCCCCCGTACCTACCACTATGTGTGGTTTAAAGTTATCTTCAATAAGTGAACCGCTAAGAATATTACATAAAATCATTAGTCCATCTCCACATTTCATCTTTTTTATGTAATATTCTCAGCGGTTCAGTTATCTTCAATAAGTGAACCGCTAAGAATATTACATAAAAAAGATGAAATGTGGAGATGGACTAATGATCAAGAGGAAGCTTTTCAAAAACTTAGGAATCTTGTTGTTAAAACTCCAGTGCTTGGATATTTTGATACAAATAAAGAAATAACAATTCAATGTGATGCAAGCAAAGCAGGATTAGGCGCTGTATTAATGCAAGAAGGAAGGCCAATCACTTATGCATCCAGAAGTTTAAATAAAACTGAATAACAATATATGCTCAGATAGAAAAAGAGTGTTTAGCTATAGTTTTTTCATGTGAAAGTTTTCATCAATTTATAAGTGGCAAAGATGAAATAAAAGTTGAAAGTGATCATAAGCCATTGGAGGCTATTTTTAAAAAAGAACTGTTAAAAGTTCCAAGACGATTGGAAAGAATGCTTCTTCCCTTGCAAAGTTACAATTTAAAGGTTAGATTTAAGAAAGGAAAAGAAATGCACATAGCTGACATACTTTCAAGAGCTTCATTACCTGAAACTTTACATAAAAAATTCACTGAAGAGATTTATCAAACTGATAGTATTTATTTTGAACTTGCAGAAATTAGAACTCAAGAAATTTAAAATGTTTCAGATACCACATATGATAAGGTAAAAATAGAAACCAATAAAGATCAAGTACTGATGAAATTAAAAACTGTTATTCTAAATGGATGGCCTTCAGAAAAAAAAAATGAAAAATCACCTTTAATTACAGAATATTGGGAATTTAGGGAAGATTTGACGATACAAGATGGAATAATTTTTAAAAGTGATAGAATTGTTGTTCCAAAAGCTTTAAGACCCGAAATGATCAGAAAACTTCATCATGGTCATTTAGGAATCAACGCATCAATTAGAATAACAAGAGATATATTGTTCTGGCCTAGAATGTCTAGTGAGTTAAAAAGCATTGTTCAAAGTTGTGAAATTTGTAATTTGAATCAAAGCTATTTAGCTAAGGAACCTATGCAAACTCATAAAATACCTGAATTACCTTGGGAAAGAGTCTTCTCTGATATTTTTGAAACTTATAATAACCATTATTTGGTAATAGTGGATCACTATTCAGATTTCTTTGAAATTGAAAACTGATATGACTTCTGATACTGTAATTAAAATATGTAAACATCATTTTAGTAGGTATGAAATTCCTCAAGTACTAATTACGGATAACTCCAAACAATTTAGAAGTTTTGAATTTGTTAAGTTTGCAAAGAAAGGGAATTTTAAACAGTCGACATCCTCCCCTTATCATAGTCAAGGCAATGGGAAGGCAGAATCTGTAGTAAAGATTGCAGAAAATATTTTGAAGAAATCGCTAAAAAACAAAGAAGATTTTTGGTTAAATATCCTGTATTGGAGAAACACACCAACTGTTAGTTAATATGAATTCAAGTCCTGTTCAAAGATTGATGTCTCGAAGAACCCAGTCTCTCTTGCCAGTTAATGAGAAACTTCTGAAGCCGGAGACTCAAATTTTTATTTCAGAGAAAATAGCTATGAAAAGAAGAAAAGCTAAAAGTTATTATGATAGAAAAACTAAACAGTTGCCACAACTTGAAATAGGTAAAGAAGTGTATGTTCAAACAACCACTAAGCATGTCAAAAGAAGCTGAAAAATGGAGAAAAGGGCACATTGTGGGAATGCACAATTCAAGGTCTTATGATGTTCACACAGAAGAAAGAATAGTTCGAAGAAATAGAAGTTGGTTGAAAGATAAGAATCAAAGACAAGTAATATTGAACAAGACAAAAAAATTAATGAACACTGTTAAAAAAAAACTGAAAATTCAGGTGGTTTTCTGACTGAGTTTAACATAATATTTCCGTAATGCTTCAAAACGTATTTTTTCCTTACAATAACAGAAACATCACGAATAGTACAGTAAAAATAGGGGTCGGACCCAAACATCCAAAAAAAAAAAAAGCTAAACCTGGTGCAAATTATTTATTACCCTCCCAATAAGAACAGGTAAAAAGTCCCACCCCATTGTGCGTCGGGTTTTGGAATGGGGGGCATCTAAAAATTGCTGTTTTGGGTATTTTTCCAGAATTTTTAGAGTAAATTTAAAGTGAGAATATTATGTTATACTAAATTAAAAAGCATGAAATTAAAGGTGTTTGACCCCCAAGAGGGATGACATAACCCACCAATGCTACAGAGCCCCCCTATCCCCGTAAAACGAAGCAGTAGCCCCGAACCCCCCCTCCATACATTTCATATGGAAACATTATTTTATGCTAAGTTAAAATTAGAAATCGAGTGTGTCCATCCTCCAAGATCGATGGTGCACCTCCTCTCAAAGCTACAGCACTCCCCCCCCCTCCGCCAATTAAATAAATCCTCACCTCCCCCCTTTTATTTCAAGTAGAAGTATTTTTTCATGCAAATCTAAAATGCATTAAATCAGGACTGTCCACCCCATAAGAACAGTAGCTCACCTCCGAAAACAAAATTATGTACTAAAGTATTATCTTTCTCCCCCCCCCACCCCTCTGATGGTGCACATTTGATTAAGTGGCCAGAAAAATTACGCTGAACTATTTTTTGCTTTCAAATGATTTCTCCTAAGCTTGTAACAAAAAGTCTTCGTTATCAAGATGTTTTTTTGGAATCTAGAACCTCAGCAAAATCGCTATTGTTGCAGCTATGTCTAACACAGTTTGAGCATATAATTGAGCACTTCAGTCCACTTTCAGACTTTTCAAACATTCACTATATCCAATGAACACCTCAGAGAAAGCACAAGATTTGAGACGCAGAAAATCTTCTAGAGCAGAAGGCTTGGCTGTTGTAATAGGACGCAGATTATATTTCTGTGGTACTTTCTTTCCACCCATCAAAAATGACACTAGCTTTTCCATACTTACAAGTTACCTATACACTGCATTGCTGGCATATTTCCTTGAAGCTTACAGATCATTACGAAAAATATGATCAAGCATGTATCTTCCATCTATTACATATGAGACAGTGAGAAGCAAAGGGATGTAAGTTCCAAAATTAAAAATTTGGAGATAACCAGTACAAATGGTTGGTAAACCTCTCCTCTATCTTGAGGCAAGAGATGGCACTAGTAGACCTTCTACTACTAGTCTGGTACTATACAGCATGATTCAGAAAAGAAAATCAATGAAAGCCTACCTAGGATCTTATCTTTAAACGCGTTTTATTCAAAACTTGAAAATGTCCACTTACATCCCTTTGCTTCTCACTGCCTCATATATGACACCAGCTGTTCGTTTTGTGATGGTGGATGAACCTTTTGCTTCAAATAATAACACTTTAACAATCCAAGATTTCTTTCCTTCTGAAACCAGATTCATCGAATACTGATGGAGGATCAGCGCATAACTCGTACCAGAAGTTTTTAACAACTTGTTATTCCATCTTTACTGTTCATACCATTCGGTGTAAAAGATGGTTTGGGCTTACACATCTTTACAGATAGTAACTACTCTCGTAACAGAAGCTAAAGACATAACTGTTTACCTCCTTTTGCAAAGAAATGCCACAATATTGCCTTCAATATCCTTTGATGTTACTACCCGAACGTTAAAGGTCTCATCGCAACTCATCTTATCATCAGCGAGCAATACCACTACCAACTTGAGAGGGAAGAAACTTCTGGGGGCTTTAGAAACGGATTGTGATTTCCAAAGTGGGAGACAAAAAGGTGTAAATATTTAGCATTCTATTGTTGTATTGCTCATTGCTCTCATCAAGACTTGTTCTATCGTTGAATCACTACAGGTTCTGGACCACCTGAATTTGTCACTGCGTTAGATCGTTGGATAGCAGATGTTTTAGCTGATGTTTGATGTGATCAAATTTTTTTTTATCGCATAATGTACTCAAAAGTTTGAGATAGTGTTGCAAGTATATGTCCACATTCACATAACCAGCTGTGTAAAATAGAGGTAGCTCAATGTTTGCCAATGAGAACACCCCACCGACTTAGAGGGTGTAGAATTGCAGCATTGCCCGTCTCACTATCGGCAATTTCGGTTTGTCCCCATTACGGTGATGGCAAAAGATTGTAGAAAAATTGAAGTAAGTTAATCAAGAAGAAGTAGGGAAACTTTGGTCAATTCGGACTTTTTTTTATGCCGCACAGGAATTTTGTTTTCCAGCGCTCTAAGCAGTTTAATAACTCCAATCACAAATAATTTGGTTACTGAGCTCGCTTAGATCTTTTAGAATTATCATTCTGACATCACCATATCATTGTGTGGCAGTTTGTACTTCGGAAAAGTTTAAATCAGGGAAATTTTTTCGTGAACTTCACTGCAATAGTTGATTTTAGAATGTAAATTCAGGGTCCCCCCCCCCCCCCAAAAGCGATGGCGCACCCCTTAAGTGTGACGGAGTATCCATCCAGAATGAAAGCTCTCAAAAAAGAAAGAAATACCCCTTGAAAAAACTGCCTTAAAAATTTCAATGACGCAAAGCTGCTCCATGAACCCCCCCCCCCCATTCCCCCCTGCCTGTACACCCTTGTTAATTATATTTTTTTTTCTGTGAGAGTTTATTATTTTACTATTATAGAGTGGTTTCTGCGAGGTTTGAGAATTTTTTTTAAGTAATAGAAATTATTTTTATTTAAATAGAGGATTATTATTTAGTCCCCCCCCCTTCCCCCCAAAACCCGACGCGCAAAGTGCTGGGACTTTTTACCCCTTCTTTCTGGAAGGGTAAGAAGTAATTTCCAACAGGTTTCACCTTTTTTTTTTTGGATGTTTGGGTTTGGCCATTTTTTGGCCTAATTTTACTGTACTAGAAAGGAAGTAACGAAAACAGAATTTTTCCATCTCTAGGGTTGCCGCTGTGCTGTAATTCGCTCTGATTAGCCTTCAAGTCATGATAAACATCACTTTTGATATTGATTATAATTCGCACTGTTACATTTTGCTAATTAAAAGCATATTTAGACTAACAACTCAGATGCTGTAGACAAAATAGATAGCTTGCTATTTCATGTCTGGAGAGTAATAGTACTCGTATGTCAAAATTGTTTATACGCCTTTGAGCTTTGTAGGTTTGGAAAAATGTCAACGCCATTTTTAGACTGGCAGATGTGTTTTGATCGTCCTGGTGATTTGATGTGGGTTTTACTGAGTCAGTATTAGAATATCCATGTGGTTTTAATATTTTGCTCAATACTTTGAACAATTCTATTTGTTAGTCATATTGTGTGTTCTAGAGCGGTGAGAATAGTTTTAGGATCTCGTGTTATCCATTTCAAATAAAGGCTATTTATTGGATTGCTTGTATCCAGATGCAATGGCGATACTTAAATTTAGCACCGCTGGTCACATGTAAGTATTGTTGAATATCTTTGTACATGTTAATATACAAATGTATTTTTCTTGTTAATATGCATTTTGATAGAATTCCGATGTTAGTTTATTTAGAATTTATAGAACTATTATAAAGTTATTTTTTATTGCTCTAACGCATTGCATTCTTGAAAGTCATTAACGCTAAATGCCAACATTTCGTATCTACCGGAGAGGTGTGCGAGCAAGATAGGAAAAATCACTTAGTTTTTTTGGGGGTTTTTTTTCGCTTCACAGTTTGGAATACTGAAAGGAACTATTTTAAATCTCTAAATAAAGGTGTATTAATGATCTTTGAAAATACAATGAAAGTTTTGGCAACAATAAGTATTTAATTCAATTTGTTAGGCTCTTATCGAACAACTTATTTGAGATTATTGCAAGTTTCTTGGAAAAACAGTTCGAGTAAAACGAACTGATTGATATTAATATGCTTAAGTATGATGATTATGTACTAAAAATCTATGTTGCGATTCCAAAGAGTGAAAAATTGGGATATCGTTGGAGGGGGGGGGGGAGGCATGCAGCATCTGAATCAAAAATTGTTCACGTGCATGTCAATGATTCTGTTTTTAAATACAATAAATATGCAGTACTCTCTATCAGGTATATTATTAAATGATAACGTCAACCTGTTTTTAGCCTACTTTCCCAGTAAAAGTCAGAAAAAGAAGAAAAAAGCATGAAAGAAGGCTTAATGCATCCTAAAAATATCTCGAAAAACAAAAGAAAGTCAAAAATAAATAAAATAATTAAATAAATATCGAAAAATTAAAAATTGGAAAGTAGGGTGTTGAGATGGGGAAAAATGTCTGTCGGTCTGTCTGTCTGTCCCCCCCCCTAATAACTTTTGAATGAATAGTCCGATTCGAACAAACTTTTTTTTGTTCGAAAGATCTCGGAAAGGACACCTCATTCCCATATTTCACTTTTTGATTTGAACTATTTTTTGCTCAATTTTGAACAGTTCAAAAAAAACTTAACATTAGCTCCTACGGGGAAATTCAAGGCAATTCCGAACTGTGAGGCGAATTTGCTTCAAACAAACTTTGTAGGAAAAAGCGTTTGATGAAAAACTTGTATGTAAAATATCTTTTTGGTTTGAACAATTTTCTGTTCAATTTTGAACAGTTCAAATCCCTTAACATTAGCGCCTACGGGGAAACTGAAAGTCAATGTAGATTCCGTACTTGAAGGCGGATTTACTTCAAACAAATTTTGTTGGAAATAGCTCTTGACGCCGAACTCCAGACTCCGAGAATTTAAGGGCACCTGAATCCGAATCCGACTCCTGTGCCCGACAATTAATCGGACTCCTACTCCCCGACTTCGACTATGACTTCCTAGCTTTGGCAAAAATTTATACGCGGACTGACTCCGATCCTTGGATATTCGACTCCGACTCCTTTATCCCAAAATGAGATTGACTCCGACTCCGACGCTATGGTTTTAACTGTGAAATAATTATTGTTGATGTGATTTGTTTTTATTTTAACGCTAAAGTTTTTATTTAGGTATTCAGTTTTCGGTGAATAAACTGGAAGTCATTTATGTTTCTACATAAAGATATGCGCAGAAGATTTTTTTTTTTTTTGACAATGAAAAGTATTTCTTTACGTTGACATTTTATTGTTTTTATTTATCTTGATAAGTGCATTAATTCATTAAAAAAATTATTTTTAGCAACAGGGGAAAAAGAAACTATTTTTTTTTTATATGATGTATTTATTTTAATGAGCTTATTAATTTTAATTTTTATTTTTTCGTTTTGAAAGCTGTTGAAGAATTTTTTTTTAATGGAAAAAAGTGTATTAGCTGCTTTGTTTAAAAGGTGCTGCTATTTTATTTGTTCGTTTTTGTTTGTTTGTTTTTTTTTTTCTTTCTTTTTTTTACGCATCTAATTTTTTTAGATGAGTGAGGAATATTTTATTCCTAGAAAGTAGCATAAAATATTGGAAAAATATGTTTGAAACAATTTGCGATTTTAGCTATTTTTGAGAACATTGATCAGGTACTAGAAAGTAGTATGGGTATACGGGAAAGTAGGCTCGTCTAGTTCTAGACAGAACTTCTTGTTAATAGTATTTTATTTGACATATTCTGCAAATAAAAATATCATATTTTTCATGTATGTTTTTCCACGCCACCCCAGACAATGTACGACGAAGGGAATATCGAACAGTATCAGCAGGTGTCATAATTCAAATCCATCAATTTTTCTGCTGGTACTATTTGATTAATTTGATTCATCTGAAGTTGATGTAAAAAGTTTTGGTCATGGATGCTCGGAGTAGAGATTATGTTAGGTAAATTCTCTTTCCAGTTGTTAATTTAAAAAATCTTTGAGTAACAAATGCAAATAAAAAAAAGTAATAATTTTAGAACAGTTAACTATATCTGTATTATATATCATTTTAAAGAACTAAATTTTTGATGAAACGAAAAGTCAATATTGACATAACTTTTTAAATATATTTTTTTGAAAATAGAATCTTTTTACTTAAATACGGGAAAGTGAGAAATGGAAAAAATATCGCAATGATAAAATAAGGAACGTAAATTCTGTTAAAACACAGAAAGATCGTAAATGAACGGAAAAATAAGAAATGGAATTTTCGTTCAGTCACGGGAAATTTATAAACGGAAAACTACAACTACGGAGAAATAAGAAATGGAACTTCTGTTAAGTCACGGAAAGTCATTGAACGTAAACGTAATATTTACGGCAACTTTGCTGCCGGTACTTTCTCCGTTATTTTCAGGAAATTTTTCTAACAGTGAAGACAGAGAAATGCAAAATGACAGCAGAACTAGAGATATGCAAGCTAAGTCTGAAGTTAATGATGACAAGAAACAGTCGGAGGTATCATCAGATAATCCTATAATTTTACCAAGTAAAGAGAAGACGCCTAATGTTTCAATAACAAAGGAAAATGTGATAGAAGCCAGTACTCTCAGGACAAGGACAAGATCTGGAAGGAAAGTAAAGCCGCCAAAAAGATTTGGTGAATGAACATTTGTTGATTTTATAAATGTAGGTACATTTTTTGGAACTCAAAATCAAAATTTTTGTTTTAGGTAAAAACTTTTAAATTTAATTTTCTGGTTTATTATATTTTTTATATATATGTATATGTAAAAAAAAGAGAGAGGAGTTGTTAGGTAATGCCTTAATTTGTTAGGTATGGCCTTAACTGTATCTTTAACTATCAGGATTATTGTTAACATGTAGATGGCAACATCTGGATAAAAAGATGTAAGTAATGATGATGGAACAAAGAGTTCAATAAAGTTGTGATTGTCTTAGTGAGTTGTGTTTATAAAAAAAATTTACATGTAGAGATACAAAATATTAAACAGAAACTTAAGTAAAAGAAAAAGAAGATGAAAGGAGAAAAAGAGGAAGAAAAAAAAAACACACAGAAAGCAAGGGGTGAAATATGCAAAAAAAAAAAGAGATCAAGTTAGAAGCACGAAAAGGAAACTCCCATTTTTACCAGCATGGGACATATTCGGCCCGCGAAGCTGATCCTTGTGGCCGTTGTTTAGCTCAATGTTACGAAATAAAAATTATGTTCTGGAAACTTTAAAAGCAACTGATCATCATCATTAGGAATGATTGTAGCAAATTTGGAAGCCAAATGGTTAGAAATTGAAATTTATAAAAGACAGGTATGAAAATTTCGTATTGATAAAAAAAGCATGTAGTACTGATAAAACCAATTCTTGGTTTGCAATTCTCTTTAATTTTCCGTGTTTTCCCATTTTATTTTGACAAAAAAAAGCAAAAAATAAATAAATAAATAAAATAAAATAAAAATTAATAAATAAATAAATTTTATACGCGTTCTGGTCCGCAAGAATCTTCATAATATAAGACACCACTGTCCGGTAAAAAAAAAAAAAAAAAAGTTGAGCACCACTGATCTATAGACGCGCAGGGCATGCTCTATTTTACGCTTTTCAACGCTTCTTTTTGAAAGGAATATACCTAAACATGCATCACTGTCAGCTAAAAATGTTGTAATTCTTACTGGAAAATGTTAGTTTAATGGTGAACCTGCTTTTTCAAAATTTTAGAACTTGGCGCTTGACATGTTTTTGAAATAAGTGGTTCAATTGTGTCCAATTACTTCCAGTGTACATGAAGTGGACAAAATAGCTGTTCTAATCAAGACACTATTTTCATTAACTATATACTATAATATAATACTGTTTCAAGTGCGCAATTTTTATAGATTTTGATATTACCTTTTTGCTTTTAATAAACATTAAGGCGATTTTTTCTTGTTAGTGATTGTTCGATTAAAACTTTTTGACAGCCATCTTGAACATCAATACTTGGCTAAATGTACCAAAAAACGAATGGTTCGCTGAAGGTTTCACTGTGGAAAAAAATCAGAAATGTTTCTGAATATATCAGGCAGCTACTTGTGCATGTAAATTTTAAATAGGTTTTTGAATATATCCTGAAATATTCCAAAAAGTTTTTGAATAAGGCAGAAAAAGCTTTTCATAACACTCGGAAACGTTTTTAAAAACAAAAGGAAAGAGATTTCTTACCTACTAGTAAATGTTTTTTTAAATTATACGGAAAGAAGTTTGACTCACTCAGAAACGTTTTTGAAAATTACAGAAAGAGGTTTCCTAAAATACTCAAAAACGTATTTGAAAACTACATGCCCTGCTTGTAACTAAACTGCGCCATAAATGTTCGCACATGTTTTCAGATTTGTTTACAGTGTATGAAACACTGATATTTGTGTCTACACTGCTGACAAGAAAGTGATACTACTCGTAAATAAAGAGAAAAAGAGAAGAGATGGTGCAATACAATCCATTTTGCGCATAATGTTGTTAATGTTGTCGTGTGCAAGCTAGGCTGGCAATTTGAGGTACGCTGCTTCACTTTTCAACTGTACCATAATTTCGTCTGAAGTCCGAATTCCACAGTTTACACATTCCATAAGGACCCGTTTATAGGGTAAGCAACCATTCACAGCACAACAACACATTTAAAGAAAGAAAGGACAGGAGAGAGAAAGTACATCCATGTCCGAGCCGGGATTTGAACCCGGGATCTTCTCATCGCAATCAGACTTTCCTGACCACTAGAAAAGACGGACGGCTCCGTGATGGTAATGGTTTAATCAAATAAATTCATTGATTCGGTGAGCAACTTCCGTTCCAGCATGATGAAACTCTACGGAATACAAACGCGAAACAAATATTGAAAGTAGCAACAATGAAACTGATGGTCTCATTTTCATAATGACTTTGCCCTGCGAGTCGGTAGCATGAGATCCCAAAGAGTGAACTTTTCCTTCGATTGTTTCTTTCGAGAATTCTAAATGAATACCGAAATTACCATTGCATGTAATGTTAAATCAGGTATTAATTGCATTGGGTGCAGTTTAAATACATGCGCGACGCAATGTTTAAATCTACACGTTAAAGAACAATACCATCTAATGAAGCTGCAAATTATTTCGTAATTTTCTGCAGAACAATTGAAGTTCATTGGTGAATATGTTGGATTACAATATGGAATACATTTGATTGAGTTATAGGTCTTTACTCTCCCATTCTAAAAATAGAATTCCTCAGTACGTACTTCTTTGTATATACACATTTACGTGCGAGTACTAATATTAGATGCAAATAGAAGCAATTTAGACCAATAAAATGAACTGAAAAAATATTTTTACTGTTCGTTATTAATTTCAAAAAGTAAAGAAATGAACAATTGCTAAATTCTTTTACCTTTGAGCTTATACTTCTACTCGGGTTTCACGCAATGAAAAAATATACAAGTTGCTTATTCTTTAGAGGGGAAAAAAAAACATGAACTGCTGTATTATGTTGAATTACGCTGAATTCAAAACTATTTTCCTAGTTATTCGTCTTTACTTTAACAAAGTAACACTAAACGGGATTAAGTTATGATTTAAAAAGTTAAAATTTTCGGAGTTTATAATTTTGCTTAACAGTGTATTTTAATGTTTTCCATTAATTGAACTAACGATCCCTAATGGCAACATTATTTCATATTTTGCTCCTAAAACTCCATTTTATATTTTACTATTCCAAAAAAACTTTACCGTAATTCATTAGGAGTTAATATTTTTGCCCAAGTTTGACGTAATGGTGAAATATTCGAGTTTTATTTCCCCAATTTTCAATGACGTCAGTCTTTTTTAAAAATGCTAGTTGATGTATTATAGTGAATTAGGTACGCTTTTTTCAATCGTTCAACGTTCATCTTTACTTAAATGAAAAAAAGTTTAAGTGAGTTATGAATAATTTTGACTCCATACTCTTTTTCACCAGTGTGAAGTTTGCAATCTTGAAGCCATTCCATATTTTCCTGCAGCTTAGCTTCCAAGTTTCTATTCGTATAATATGTCCCTCATTTTCTTTTTTCTTCAAGCTCTTGGGATTTTAGTGATGTCGTGGTCATTTCTCTATCATCCTTAATATTTTTCTGAAAATTAACCGTGCATTAAATGCACACTGTAATTGATAGGAGATAATTGCCTTCTCAAACAAAATAAAATATTCGGGGGAAAAACTAAAATAAAAGAAAAAAAACAAAGTACCCAAAAACTGGAGGTGGAGCTTTCAATTGTTCATCTTTACTTGAATCCCTGCCAACATTGGGAAAAAATCCAGTAGATGTTTAAGAAATCCAGTGGATGATTTCGATAGATTTTTCATTGTTATCTAGGGAAGGAAAGGGATTTCTTATGATCCTTCTTAGTGCAACCAAATGTTCCTTACATCATATACACAATCAAGAGGAATGATCAAAATCCAGGAACCTCCCGGAAAAACCAGTAGAGTTGGCAGGTATGTGAATGACAAAAATTAAACTGTGTTATGAATAATTTTGACTCTATACTCTTTTCCACCAGTGTGAAGTTAGCAATCTTGAAGCCATTCCATATTTTCCTGCAGCTTAGCTTCCAAGTTTCCATTTGTACAATATGTCCCTCATTTTCTTTTTTCTTCAAGCTCTTGGGATTTTAGTGATGTCGTGGTCATTTCTCTATCATCCTTAATATTTTTCTGAAAATTAACCGTGCATTAAATGCACACTGTAATTGATAGGAGATAGATAATTGCCTTCTCAAACAAAATAAAATATTCGGGGGAAAAACTAAAATAAAAGAAAAAAAACAAAGTACCCAAAAACTGGAGGTGGAGCTTTCAATTGTTCATCTTTACTTGAATCCCTGCCAACATTGGGAAAAAATCCAGTAGATGTTTAAGAAATCCAGTGGATGATTTCGATAGATTTTTCATTGTTATCTAGGGAAGGAAAGGGATTTCTTATGATCCTTCTTAGTGCAACCAAATGTTCCTTACATCATATACACAATCAAGAGGAATGATCAAAATCCAGGAACCTCCCGGAAAAACCAGTAGAGTTGGCAGGTATGTGAATGACAAAAATTAAATTGTGTTATGAATAATTTTGACTCTTTACTCTTTTCCACCAGTGTGAAGTTAGCAATCTTGAAGCCATTCCATATTTTTCTGCAGTTTGGCTTCCAAGTTTCCACTTTTATAATTTGTTCATCATTTTCTTTTTTCTTCAAGTTCTTATGATTTTAGTGATGTCATGGTTATTTCTCTATCATTCTTAATATTTTTCTGAAAATTAAGAGTGCATTTCATGCACACCGTAATTGATAAGAAATTATTGTCTTCTCAAACAAAACAAAATACTGAAAGAAAAAAAAAGAAACGATCAAAAACTAAACTAGAACAAAGTTTCTAATAAAAAAATTTTGAAAAAAAAAAAAAAAGAACCGACTTCAAAATTGCTCTAAAAAGTGAAAAATAATTTTATTCTTTAAACACCATCGATAATACTTTTAAACATAATTTTTGAAGTTGGCGCAAAAACAAAAAGTCAAATCCATTGTAACCATGCTTCGTTCATATTGTTATCAAAAAATTATCCAAAGTTAGGAACGAAACATTTATTCGTTACTCAAATATGTTGTCATCAATGCGTAATGCATGTGGTAGTGAAGAAACTGGGCCTGATTTAATTTATAGTTGTAACTGAGTTATGGCTGTGAATGACTTTATCGATCGTTTTTGCGCCAACTTCAAAAATTATGTTTAAAAGTATTATCGATGGTGATTAAAGAATAAAATTATTTTTCACTTTTTAGAGCAATTTTGAAGTGGTTCTATTTTTTTTTTTTTTTTTTTTTTCAAATTTTTTTTATTTGTTCTTTTTAGTGTAAATGTATTTCAGAAATATTAAGAAGTTACTATAACGAAACTTTACCTTATTTTTTTCATAAAAATGCTCCATACTAAAAAAATAAAAACACGCCTTAAACTTTAAGCGATTGACAATAAAAATTTATCTTTGTTCCTCGCTGGAATTCATTTGTGTGTTAATTTTATTACAACCATTTAAATATTACGTTTTCCCTAACTAATTTACATTTCACAGCATAGTTGCTTTTTGTGCAATCCTGTATCTCCTTACTCAGCCCAAATCATCTGTTATTGGCATACTTGATAACGATAAAAATACTACTATAGTTGAAGCAAACCTAGTAGCATTGTGAAGGCTAAGCAGATCCTAATCACTGCATAAACCTCGCTTCCACGTTAGGTTTACCCCCACTATAGAGCAATGACACTGAAGAAACTTGATGCTTGCTTCAGAGAAGCCTCCATTCAAAATTATCACCACAATTACTATTAATATTTTTGTTGTATGACACCAAATTGTTGAAACAATGGGTTTTACGTTTAATCATTTAATAGGGAAATTGTTTGAAATTTACTGTTTTTTGACCATAACTTTTTTTATAACGAACAAATATGGTCAAACAAAGTAATGGGACCTAAGTTGAGCCATCCCCTATCCATTAAAAGTAGAATCATCAAAATCGGTCCACTAGGTGAGACGCTGTGAGCGAACAAACAAAAAAAAAAAAAAAAAAAAAAACTTACATACGGTATGAACCGATAACCGCCTCCTTTTTGAAGTCGGTTAAAAATTGGAGGAAGGGGGGGGGGGAATAAATTTAAAAAAAAAAGTATGCAAAAGGAAGAAAGGAATTCTGAAAACGCTAAATTTCGAAAATAAGAAATTAATTTTCAAGCTGGGAAAGTAGAAATTTACATTTGAGGAAATCTAGTAATTGTTAAACAAGAATCTCAGAAAAAAAAAATAGTGAATAAGAAAGGGCTTCAGAGTTAAAAATTTCCATGACATTATTAATCACTTTTTCAAAATAAATTAACGGTCTCTCTGCAAAAGAATCCGACCCTTCCGTTTCTTCAGAAGATTCGCGAAAGATTCCAAGGCCGCCGCGTACTCGTACTCCCCGTTCCTTCCTGATCTGCCTTCGTCATGACCTTGAAGTCCCCGCCGTCGGTAAACAGCCCGACTTGAAACGTGGCCAATAGATTCTCAGATTGGGTTAGATTACGTCACGTCCACATTCACCAATGCGCTCCGATTGCGGCTGCATGCCATATTCGGCACGGTTGCGATTCCACCACCACGAACACCTATTTTTTTCCTCTTCCCCCGGGATTGCCTCATTAAATGGGGGAGCGATAATCCAAAAGGGCCTTCGTGTGCGTTCCTTGCGCTTTGTCACTTTGCGAACTTGCTAATTTTGGAGAATTTAGTTTGGGTTTCAGGGAAAACAATGAACAGAAAAGGATGCTTTAGACAACATCTTGCAATGGATTCAAGACAAGACTTGTCTTGCCTCATTAAATGGGGAAGCAATGAACAATGAACTGAAAAGGATGCCTAAGGGCGCTTCCTTTGCCAAGGGCGGATCCAGGAAATTTTGCAAGGGGGGGGGGGGATCCAATTTCAGTAGCCAGTCAAGTGGAAGAAAAACCAAGTATAACTTAAACTTTCTCAGAAATAAGCAAAACCTATGCATGTATTCTAATAAAATTGCTATCATGAGCAAGGGCGCCCGTATAGGGGGGCAAGGGTGGGCTCAAGCCCCCCCCCTTTGAAATTAGAACTTCCTTGCATTTAATGCTTTTTTCATTGCAAAAATGTATAAAAAATTCTTTTCCACCAATTAATGAATAAGTTATTAAAATATCAAATTTTAATATCTCTAATCTGCACTTAAATCGGTTTCCACGGGGAAAAAATTCTGCTAAACCATGGGGAGAATTTTTGAGCCCCTCCTTAAAATTTCGCATATGGGCGCCCTTGAACGTGAGCAATAATTATAAAATTAATCAAATTAATGAAAATAACACATTCTTTACGTTTAATGTGTCGAGAAAGTTTTCGTTTCAAAGAAAACAAGAAATGTCCAACATTGTTGCATTAAAATTATATGCAACAAAGTAAAAAGAAGTATAGCATTGCAGACATGCGTTTCAAAGTTTGTATTGTAAACGTGTCCTGATTAACGCATGGGCCTACCGGGAAGTTTTAAGACTCCTATATTTTCCTAAGTTACATTACATGTAAAAGAATTTGCATTTATTAGACTTCATAAGACAAGTCAAACTAGACTAGGTATAAGGGATCAACATTGATTACCTACACTACATTTTCCAGGAATAAAAATTGGCGTTCAACAATAATAATAATAAGGAAAAATTAAATAATGATAATAATAGAACTTCGTTTTTTCGGTTCTCGTTTATACGGACCTCCAGTTAATCCGGAACAAATTTGTAGATTAAAAAATATATTGATAAATATTTTATTTCCCGAATAAAAAATGTTCATTTTCATAGAATGTACGGAACTACACCAAACATTCGCTTTTTATTTCGAACAACCCATGCGCTGATGGTGCAATAAATTATAGTTGTCTAACAAACACCATGACATAATTGAACCGTCAACCGAATACCAATACATCGAAATATCCATTCCATCGAAATGAATGTTCAGTTCCGTTTTGATCGGGTCGTTTCCAAAATTTTAAAAGTGTTTTTTTCTGAAAGAGCATGCTTAAAAACATAAGATCTGACCATTTTTTGTTAAATTTGTTTACGTTAAATATTTTTATAAAATTACTTAAATCCGAGCGCATTTATTGTTTACGGCTTCAGCCGATGACATCACAAATGATGAAATGCCATTCAGTGTTGCCATTCATAGTGCAAAATATTTAATTCGCATCCTTACTCACGTATACTGGCAACGATATGGTTGATAGCAAGCGTAGAGCGCAATTTTAATTTGCTGCTTGATTATCATAACGTGGAAACGTAGTAGAAAGATGCGGGAAAGTGCATCATTTGTGACGTCTTCAAGATTACGCTTTGTTTGAAAAATCGGACATTTTAAAAAATTAATTAAAAAAAAACTGTTGGAAAAATAAAAGTATTTTCTGGGTCCATGTTATTATTTTTTTTGCTCATTCTATCCATTTCAACGACTAAAAGTAGTCCTTTTGACTGAAGGAAACTACCCCATTGTCAATTCAGTGTTTGAATTCCATCATAACGAAATTCTGGTCGCATTTAACAAAATTTGCAGACCCTTGAAGTTCGTTATAACAGGTATTTAACTATAAAAAAAAAAAGGCGTTCTTTTTCCATGCAGTATTTTCAGCCACTGAAAGAAGTTTCCGACATGTGAACAAAGGCTGTGGAGTCGGAAGGAAAATGGCCGACTCCGACTCTAAGTTTTGAAACGTCCGACTCCATTTATTTATTTACATATATTTTTTCAATTTCACCCCTCCCTCCCCCCACGAGAAAGGGGAAAACCTCTAAACAGAGTTTGAAATATTAATTCATTTTTATTTTATTTTCAGGCTTGTACTTTATTGTAAATCTAAGATGCATGCAACGTTATAAATTCAATTTGAAAATCAAATTTTCCAATTGTTAAGATTTTTAAAGTGAGAATAATTGAAAATCCATTTTTTTTTTTTAAGTTGAAAACCATTAATTTGCTCGCCTTTTAATGTTCAACAAAAATGTGTTGATCCAATCGAGCGCTTTCAATTTATGAAACTTGAGAGTGAGAGGGGACGGTCCGCCGCGGGTGGCACTCCTCTGGTATCCAACATCCAAGTTAATTTCAGAATTAAAAAACAAAAAAAAAAAAAAAAACTTTGATTCTAAAAAAAAATCTCCAATAAATCTTACATTATATTTCAACTATAAAACTTTAACGAAAATGGGACATTATACTACCAGGAGAGACTGGATACATGTACGCCTGGAGCAAATTTTGCACAAAATTCGGCTGTACTCAAGCTTTGAAAGAATGACCATACTATACCTATATTTTTCTTTGCTCAATCGTTTAATTTTATTGGCTGCTTAAGAATTAACTTTAATATGAAAATTTTAAGATTAATTGCAATTACCAAGTGTTGTTAGCCAGAAATCATATATTTTATTTCATATTTTTTTGCGAGAACCAAGCTTATAGAAATAGTTTTTAGACTTAAAAATCATTGTAGATATATTTTATCCGATCTTTTGGATTGGTACGGTCGCGCCAAAACTTAATTGCATTTTCCCAAAGAAGTTTCCACCCGAGCTACTGACCCCGATTTGCTTACATTCCTTTCACTATTTTATAACTGAGATCGAAGTAAAAAATGTATAATTATTTTTACTTGAAAGTGATTGCTTAGAAACTATTAGGCAATAAAACCGTTTGCTGACAGCAAGGACGGATCCAGAAATGTTTCAAGGAGGGGCTGATTGATTTGTTACTTACTTCTTACAACATATCTGGTTTTTTCATGCTTGGGGGGGGGGGGAGGGGGGCGCTGTCGCAGCATTTTATTCAAAACAACTAAAATATAGAGATTTAGCCATTTAGACCCCCGTTTTTTCCGTTGAAGTTGAAAGAGGTATTCAAGTATTTCGTTTTAAAACTTCAATTTCGTATTAATCCGGGGAATTTTAGAAATTCTCTCCCCTCATGGAAGTTTGCCAAAAAACAGGACTTCAATGTGGGAAAATTGCCGGTGCAGGATCCCTCAAGGGAGGGGCGATTGCGCCCAGTTGCGCCCGTACTCAGTTTTTTAAACAAACGCAAGGAAAGTCAGTGAAAATTGTAGAGAAAAAAAAAAAAAGGACAGAGTCGGCATGTTTTCGTAAGACTTCAACTTCACAGCCCTGATATGAACTAAATTTTCAAATGTTTGGAGACATTTTCTTTTCCAATTCAAGCTTACTTTAGCATCAGGAGATGATTAGCACGAAAAGCTTTTAAACGGTAATCAAGATAATTTTTAGCATTTAGATAATAATTAAATGTCTTAATGATGTGATTTACAATAATGAAAATTAGTACAATAATTAAAACATGGCTTTGGATAACAAACATCGCTTACTATTAATATCAAATGTTGTACATTGAAATAAAAACAGCTTTTGATTGCAAAAAAAAAAAAAAAAACTACATAATAATAACAATAAGATAAAAGAAAGAGAGAAAAAAGACACACTATTATCAAGATGTTTCCCCTTTTGCTCAAAACAGCGATTGTTCAAAAATTAAGTCTACAAAAGGTGAACTAATTTTACATGCCATAGGGGTTATAGTGGATTCAGGTAAAATTTTCTAAAAACATTGAAATTTTCGGAAGCTCGCGACCCCCTCCCCCCCCCCCCCCCCCCGTAAAAACTCTTCAAATATACACACAAAAATCATTGAAATCATTGATAAAAACCATTTTACAAGGGTTTTTTTTTTTTTTTTTCAATTATAAAATGTGTTGTCAGCCCAAAATTTTTCAAATTTTCGAAAATTTCAGATCATAACACCTTTGCGCCGTCCTTTGAACACTAGCAATGATACTACACATTTGCGGCAGAATCACTTCAATTAAATCATAATATAAGTATAGGAGGAAAATGAGAAATACTATTTTTGGCTGCAAGGAAAGGTGGTTATATTTTGAGAGGTAACTCTTTCAAGATGGTCGCTCGGTGGGAGAGAAGTTAGTATTAAACTACAGAAGGGGGGCTTAGTTTTCTCTAAACAAATTAAGAACAACACGTCCTGCCCTAAACGGCCGTACATAGTTCCTTCTCAAGAAGTTAATTTGACAGCTATATTGACTTAGACCCATTTTTTCAATTATTTATCTTTATTTTAACGAAGCAGAACTATACTCCATAAAGTTATGGTTAAAACAAGCTTTACAAAATTGAGTCTATAATTTTGTCCACCAATCTAACATGGAAAAGGGCAAATTGTAAATGTTTTTTACTGAAACAAACAGTACAAATTAAAGCTCTTATTTTGCTCTCCCCATGAAAAAAAGCTATGACAAGAAGGCTTTCAGCACAAATAATAATTTTAAATTCATCTATCAAGGATAACTACGAGTACCTTTTTGCACGTAATGTACATGTTGACAAAATGATCTGTAACCCAACTCTATGTTGACTGTAATTTGTTGACCAACATATCGGACGAAGAAATGCTCTCCCTGGGGTTTGGGTTGGGTAATAACCGTATTAACCCGCACTAGCCTGCATGCCGGAAAAGAGCGAGGTTGACCAGCATGCCAGGAAATTCAATTTTTCCGGTATGCCGGATAATTTGAGATTTATTTGCAACAAAACAAGAGTATTTTTCCCCATTCAGTTCCAATCCGAAAGCAAACCACTGTAAGGAAAAAAATAAATAAATTCCGAAAGTAATCCTTTTCAAAAAAAAAAACGTGTGTTGCATATACAGGTAGTTATCAAAATAATGGAAACACCTGTGAATAAAAGTGACCTTTTTGAATGCGCTTCGTAAGCAATAAAGAATAAAACTAGGTGTCTAATTTTTTTATAAAGAGCAATGAGGGTATTCTGGTTGTATGTGGTGGCTTAATGGAAGTTCTGGAAGGCTTGAATTTTTTTCAAGCGCGCGAAATGTGTCGGACCTCTCAAATTTTAAAAGAGATCAAATTTTTGGAGCGCGTCTAGCTGGAGCAAGTGTAACTGAAACATCTGAACTTTTTGGCGCTTCTAGAGGTGCAGTATCTAAGTCATGACAGCATACACACGGTGAGGGAAGACAAGCTCGGTAAAGCAAAATCGTGGGCGGAAAGACAAGCTCAGTGCGAACAACAGCAGCAAAAGTGACCACAGAACGAAATCACCACTGGATTCACCCTGTGTGCGAGTGATTACAGTTACAAGGCAATTTTATAAACCGAACATTTACGGAAGAACAGCGATTCCCAAAACAGTTGTCACAAATGTTAATGCTAAACGTCGTTTACAGTGGTGCCACACTCACAGATCCTGGTTGATTGATGAGTGGAAGAGAGTAACATAGTCTGACAAAACATCTTTAGCACTTTTTCCTACTACAGGACGGTTACGAGTTTGGAAGACACCAACACAAGCGTATGATCGTGATTCCCTCCTTCCAACGGTCAAGCATGGACTAGGATCTGTCATGATATGGGCTGTCAAATCGTGGGTTTTCGCTGGACTAGTCTCAACCCTAAAAAGAAGGATCATTGGGGAGAAGTATAGACACATTTCAGCTGACCAGATCCATCCTATGATGCAAACTTTGTTTCCTGAAGGAGATGGAGTTTTCCAAGCTGATAATGCTTCAATTCATGCAGCGAGACTTGTCCAATCGTGGTTTGATGAACACGAGGGTGAATTTAAACATCTGCCTTGCCCAGCACTGTCACCTCACCTTATTATAATTGAACCGTTATGGTCTATTTTGGAGCAATCGATATCCTCCACTAACGTCTCTCCCAGAGCTTTCACAATATCTTAATGAAGATTGGTACAAAATTCCTCAGAACATTATTCAACACTTTTATCTATCGATTTCTCATTGAATCCAAGCTGTATTGCATGTCAAAGGTAGTCCTACAACATACAAATAAAGAATTCTTTATAAATCTCAAGTGTTTCCATTATTTTGATAATTACCTGCAATATATACGTGTTATTTATGGTAGGTCAAGCAATCATTGTTACTGCGATTTTTTCATATTTTTGAAGTGATAACTTTTTATAGGAGGGTAAACCGATTTGTGACATAAAGCGCGTAATGGCGCAACTCTCGTCTGGCATTTCTTTCGTTCGCGCATACGACAGAAGCGAGCGTGGTCGGCGAAATTTTGTTTCTTTACTCTTTGGGTTAGCTTTAAGCGTTAAGTGATAGTAGAAAAAGTAATGAAACTAACAGAAGATGGTTGATCGTCGCAACATAACGCAATCTCTGACGAAAGGTGAGTTTAATAATACAATATAATACCAATAACATTATAAACAACACATATTCAAAACAGCATTTAATCTTTAAAATTATTTTCAAAACAAAAACCCTTTTGCAATTAGTTATACTAAAAATATCTCGCTTCATTTAGGGTTTTGACCTGCGATAAGGTGTATATATTTTAAACGAACTTCATCCCCGCAGACTCCGCAACGCGTGGGTCGGGGACGACCGAGAAAACAAAAATAATAAATAAGCATTTAATTTGTTCATCAGAGAGTAAAATCTAAAATGTTTCGTAAATTTGAGTGTTTTTTCTGATAAACGAAATACGTAGAAACGAAGAGTCATTTAATTTTATTGTTTTTGCGCCGACATCAAAACTTATATTTAAAAGTAGTCTGAATGGTGATCAAAGAATAAAATTATTTTTCATTTTATCGTTCAGTTCATTTTAATAAAAAAAGAGGAATATCACTTTTTCAATTAATTGTCAAAGCCTTAATGCTCATAAGTCTCGATCTTATTGATTCAGTCTCTCAACGCTGTAGTATTCTTTTATTATGTGAAACATGGCTTGAAAATGATGATACTAAAATTATTCCATCTTTTAAACGTATTGTGCAATTAAAGCGTCAAAATATAAGAGCAGGAGGCGTAGCAGTTTATCAGAATGATCTTGATTGCATTAATATTGTCACTCCAAATATAGGATTACATGTTAATAATGCTACAAGCTTTAATACGGCTACACAAAACGATATTGGTGAAATGTGTATAGTGGAATGTTTCAAAATGAAGCAAGGCAAAAAATTATTATTGCCAACATATACATGTATCTCCAAACAAAAGTATTTCAAGTATTGTTCAATTTATTCATAAACAGCTTTTAAATTATACACAAAGAAGGTTCTTCTTCAGTTAATGAAGATTATTATACAATTCCTTTAATTTTAACCGGAGATTTTAATGTTAATTTTGCTTCTGATCGAGCCAAAAATTTTGTATCGTTTCTACAATCCAAACTACAATTACAAATTATATATGCCATATTATATATAAGCCAGAAGAAGCCACTACAAGTCACGGAATTGTACTTGATGCAGTCTTTGGAAGATTTTTAGATAACATACAATGCAAAAATTTCGTTGCCTATTATAGCTACCACAAGCCAATTGTTACTTTCATAGGATTAAATAAGGATAATAATTTAATCCTACAAAAATTATCACTTCTGCCGAGCGTGACACACATTTTTTTTTTTAAATAAAATATTTTAGATTCCTTTTAGAGAGGCAAGTTTAAATTTTATTTATTGAATAGCTATAGTAAATTCTTCAGCACTATGGTTTAGAGCCGGTAACTCACTGTTCAAATGTTTGCTTTGTTTTAATTTAATTTTTATAAAATTTTTTGTTATTAAGCAATATTTTTCTTGTTAAAATAACAAATGAGATCGTTAGTAAATATTTTTACAAAATTAAACTGTTTATTAATACTAATAAGATAGGTATTAGGGGTATAGATCTTATATTCATTTTTAACGCCGTGAACATATATTTTTTAATAGTATTAATTTTTTTTTCTAACCTCAATTTTTCCTGCATGCCGGAAAGGACCGGGCAAGTATTATTGAAAATTTGGTGACATCCGACTTTTACGGCATGACGGCTAATGTGGAGTAATACGATACCTAGGTTTAGGTACAGTGTCAATGTTAAAAAAAAATGGTGCCAATACGAGCAAACGCGAGTTTTTAGTGGATCGTAAAACATAGTTTAGCAGTAGACAGTTGTAAAATCTATCCAGTATCATATATAAAACCATTTCTCAAACCTTCAGAGATTTTCAAAATATGAAACTACATTAGCATCTTATATATATTCATATTCCACTTATTTTTGATAGTTAAGCATTCTCTTTGGAGTTTGACCACGTTATTAGTACATTTTAGGGATAAAACAATGGGTTCTTTTTGGACTGTATCGTCTTAATTGCGCACTCGAATGTAGCCTGACCCATTTACGGTGGCCAATTTACAGTCTTGGGTGCTCGTCGCAATACATTTTTTGGGAGGAGGGGGGGGGGTCTTAGATACGAACAGAACTACGAAAAATATTCCTTATGTGCCTTTTGGGGGCTCCTACGTCATGGGGTCCCTTGCAGGTGCGAGATGGTAAATCCACCACTGACCATTTATCGTCTCATAAAATGAGAAATAAATCACATAGAACTTTTGTAAATTTTCTGAACTGATGATGAATAGCTAAAAGGCCTCAAAGTTAAGAAGAAAAAAGTGAACCTCTGGACAAATGAGAAAAACATCATTAGAAACTCAAAAAAAAAAAAAAAGCAATAAAATTGCAGACATGTGTTTTGGGATCAACAAGGAACACCATTTTTATCAAAAGTTGTGAGCTTCTCTCATTTATCATCTCTAATTTACTCAAAAAAAAAAAATAATAATAAAAAATAAAAATCAAGCAAATCACAGATCATTGGCAGTAGCCTTGTTGCTAAACCAACTTGTTGGCGAACTAATTATATAGTGACTTAATATTAGTTCCTCGATTAAGACATGTAATTTAACGTATAGAGCCGACAAGAGGCCATGTCAACCCAGTCAGAAACTAGAGACCCGTTATGGAATCGAACCAGTATAAATTTGACAAGTTTTATGCTGGGAGGGGGGGAGGAGACCAAATTGAACAGGGGCTCGCCTTGACTTTCGGCGGCCTAGCTACCGAAAAAACCAAAGTAGCTGAGAGAAAAAGTGCAAACAAAAACAATATGGTAACTGAAAATTAATTCCTAGTTCACTTACCTTAAGAGCCTATTCTGTTTCACAAGAATAAGTGCGTATGAACAGCATGTAGGGGCTTTATATCAGGTCCTCGATTAAGACACTCATCTTACCTTCAGAAAATTTTATTTGTGTATTTATTTATTTTTACGAAAAATTTTAAATGAGGATCGAATCAATAATTTACGGCCTTATTCACCAGCAGACTCGAACTTCCATGAAACATCCGAACACAGCCGAATGAAGTCTTCTTATATTAGTAGAAAGCTTCAATCGGCGGTTTGGGTGCTTTGCGGAGTTTCGAATCTGCTGCTGAATTAGGCACATAGTGACTTAATATTAAGTCTTCGATTAAAATACGCTCTTAAATTAATGATTTCGGTGAAAATGCAGATAATTTTCAACATTATACGGTACATACACTGTAAAAAAAATTCGGAAACGTTTCTGAGTATATCGTGCAGCTGCGGTTCATGAAATTTTCAAAAACGTTTCTGAGTATTTCGGAATTCTCTTTCTGTAATGTCCAGAAACGTGTCTGAGTATTTCGGAATCCTCCTTCTGTAATGTCCAGAAACGTGTCTGAGTATTTCGGAATCCTCTTTCTATAATTTCCAGAAATGTTTCTGAGTATTTTGGAATCCTCTTTCTATAATTTTCAGAAACGTTTCTGAGTATTTCGGAATCCTCTTTCCGTAATTTCCAGAAATGTTTCTGAGTATTCTGTGCAGCTGTGGTTCATGAAAGTTTCGAAAACGTTTCCGAGTATTTCAGAACTCTCCAAACAATTTTCAAAAACGTTTCCGAGAATTTCAGAATCCTTTTTCCGTGATTTTTTCTAAAATATATTTCTTTACTATAGTATTGCATACCATATCAGTTTCAGTTCTTTCATCTTTAACAGCAATGAAACAAGCAATTTTAGAATCATTCGTGGATTTTTTTTTTCTGAATTTCTAATGACAAATAGCATGGTTAACAGCATAACATATGCACAGTTATAAATTTTTGAAAATTTATGAAATAATATAGTAGCTTCATTCGTAATCACAAAATCGTCAGGGGAGGGGAGGGGGGGGGGGTACTTTCTCAAAAGTGGAATTGTTTGTTAAACAATCTTAAACTTCAGTTTTTCTCTCAATATTTTCAAGACAAAATTATCAACATATTGTATTTTTAATGCAGAACTTAAAAACATATATTGTATCAAACTTGATAGCTTTTATTTTCGGATAAAATTTGACAGAACTTACCTACACTTTGCGTTCCGAAATTCGTTCACGTCAAGTCAATTTCTTTGACGAACAAAGTGTACCGAAAAGTACCAACAAAGAAATTGATGAATTTAAATATGACACCAAAGTCCCCCTGCTGGAACCATTCGGGTTTATTCTTCTGTTCTTGCCCTTTTCCAGTTTATCACAAATATAGATACAGTGAAACCTGTGTAAGTTGACCACTTGCGGTGCAGTACTTTAGTGGTCAACTTAGACAGGTGGTCAACTTATAAAGGGGGTAATGATTTTTTTTTTTTTTTTTTGTCATTTCTTGCACCATGTATTCATTTTTTGACTAATTGACACTTACTCTTTCCGTTCAACTCACTTTCATTGCTTAACACTACTTTGAAACAATAATTTAAAATGTTATTCAAATATTTTAGGAGGTTATTTTCTCAGAATGACGTATAATGTGTCATGTAAATTTAAAATTTCAGTAAATTGATCAAAAAAATCATTGTTTATAAAAAGTTATTTGATATTAATAGTTCCTAAAAATTCAAAGCGAATCAAAAATAACAAATATTTCCCTTTTTTTTCTCATATACATTTAATACATTTATAGCCATGATGATCTACTTTTCAACAAAATAACTCCTTATTGAAATTTAGTGCACTTATTAGACACTAGTTTTGGAAATTCCATATGTGTCAGCTAATTTTCTCTGGATTTCTCCCTTTCAATTAATTTTAATCTGGGAAAAAATACTTTGAACTTTTCTACTGACACATGTTTTCATTGACCAGAGAGTACAAAAGGTAATCTCAAATAGAACAACAAAAGAAAAACAATTTTTTAGAATAAAAGGGTTCTTAGTAGTTTTTCAATGTGGAGGTTAAACTTACAAGGAGGTTTAGTTATGCTGCTGTTTTATTTAGTTGGTAAAATGCTGGTCTGGCATCAAAAATATTCTTGGAAAGATATAAGAAAAATAATAATAAAATAAAATAATTTGCTAAATTAAGTTTTAAAAAATAAATTAAGTGGTCAACTTACAAAGGGTTTTTTACAATACTCCAAACCAAATTTGGGGTACATTAGTGGTCAAGATAGACAGGTGGTCAAGATAGAAAGGTGGTCAAGTTACAGAGGTTTTCCTTCATTATACAAGATATGACTAATTCCGTTCCTGACAAAAGCGGTCAACATATACAGGTGGTCAACTTACAAAGGTGGTCAACTTTACAGGTTTTACTGTACTTAATCAAAATAGGTTACTGATTTTATTTTTAGAGTGTGCGCAAAATGCATTATATATTTTATTTATTAAAACATTCAACTCTATTACATGATTATTCCATTTCATATATACGAGAGTGCCCCCCCCCCCACACCATAAGAGTGATGTTGCACCCATAAAATGATATAAAGCGCCCCCCCCCCCTAAAAAAAGCAACCCCTTGAAAATGTCAATGGCACAGCCTGCGTGGTGAACGCCCTCGTCTACTCCCCATATGTGCATTGCATATTAATAACATAGTAGTATTTAAAAAATAATCACTTTTAAAACGATGACATGAAATAATATTTCTTTTTATTTCGGCTTGTAAATGCAGCTGTTCCATTTTTGCCACTGACTCATTCCTCCTGACTGTCCTATATTAAACTAGTATATCCACGAAGGAAATGTTATTTTCGGAACAACTAATGTCAAGGAATTTTTTTATTGTTAACCACATTTAACAAAATGAATAAGCAGATGAATTAATTACATAACTATGTTCTTACTAATAGATAACATGTTCATTTTCTAATGGTATAAATATTTTTAAATGAATGAATAAAGTATAATAAAAAAAAGATAAATAATACTGGCACATTTTTTGTGAAGCATATTACAATACTAAAAATATTTGCATTACCGTATTTTTAATGAATTAAACAATTGATTTTTTTTTTCTTTTTGAACCAAAATGTATGTACATCCAAGTATTTCGAAATAACTTTTCTGTGATTGTTTCTCAAATATAAATCTTATTTCTTTTGCGTAATTAATCAGTTTCAGTTGGTTACAACAAATAGTACACCGCGCACATAGGTATGTAGGATAACTTTAAATTAATTCGATAAACCCAAAAACAGTTACAATTGGAGCCTTATCAATGCAAGTCAACAAAAATATAAATGTATATAACAACATGTTTTAAAATATTCATTAATACTTACAAGTGAACATGAGCGGAAGAAAATCTAAGTACCTCCATTACAACTGAATAAGTAATCCAAAGGGTTTCGTTTCATTAAGTATAAACACGGGTGTTGAAACTATTCACGCTTGAACACACAATATATATCTAATTATGGTCGCATTGGAAATTGTAAAGAAGCAAATGGTTATTAACTAACTTAATAGCTGCGTACATCGTCTAAAAAATCAAGGGCAGTCCAAAATGTAAAGGCGTAAAATTAGTTTCGACACATTTTACTACTCTCTAGACATGAAATAACAAGCAATCCAATGCTAAATAGTTGCTGACTGCAGCAACCATAGATAAGAAAAAAATAAGTTCTCGTTATTTCCGACTCATTGGCGCCCGTGTTGGAAGGATGAAATAGGTTTCGAAGCGTTGCGTCATCACTTCCGCTTCTAGATTTCTTGAAATAACAAAAAGCTTTCTGAATATTGAGGAGTTCGCTATCGGATGAAGGATTCCTACTATTTCGGAAACGTTTCCGATATATCCAGAAACATTTCCGAAATTTGTTACAATGTAGCTATTACACTTCATGAGCTGTACTTTGATTATCTTACCCACTACACTGTAAAAAAAATCCAGAAACGTTTCTGAGTATATCGTGCAGCTGTGGTTCATGAAAGTTTCAAAAACGCTTCTGAGTATTTCGGAATCCTCTTTCTGTAATGTCCAGAAACGTGTCTGAGTATTTCGGAATCCTCTTTCTGTAATGTCCAGAAACGTGTCTGAGTATTTCGGAATCCTCTTTCCGTAATTTCCAGAAATGTTTCTGAGTATTCTGTGCAGCTGTGGTTCATGAAAGTTTCGAAAACGTTTCCGAGTATTTCGGAATTCTGCAAACAATTTTCAAAAACGTTTCCGAGAATTTCGGAATCCTTTTTCCGTGATTTTTACTAAAACATAATTCTTTATTATAGTATTGCATACCATATCAGTTTCAATTCTTTCATATCTAAGAGCAATAATACAAGCAATTTTAGAATTATTCGTGGATTTTTTTTTTGGAATTTCTAATGACAAATAGCATGGTTAACAGCAAAACATATGCACAGTTATAAATTTTTGAAAAATTATGAAATAATCTAGTAGTTTCATTCCTAATCACAAAATCGTCGGGGAATTGGAGTGGGGGTACCTTCTGAAAAGTGGGGATTGTTTGTTAAACAATCTTAAACTTCAGTTTTTCTCTCAATATTTTCAAGACAAAATTATCAACATATTGTATTTTTAATGCAGAACTTAAAAACATATCTTGTATCAAACTTGATAGCTTTTATCTTCGGATAAAATTTGACAGGACTTACCTACCCTTCGCGTTCCGGAATTCGTTCACCTCAAGTCAATTTCTCTGACGAACGAAGTGTACCGAAAAGTACCAACAGAGAAATTGATGAATTTAAATATGACACCAAGTCCCCCTGCTGGAACCATTCGGGTTGATTCTTCTGTTCTTGCCCTTTTCCAGCTCATCACAAATATAAATACTTATTCAAAATAGGTTACTGATTTTATTTTTACAGTGTGCGCAAAATGCATTATATATTTTATTTATTAAAACATTGAACTCTATTACATGATTATTCCATTTCATATATACGAAAATAACCCCTCCCCCACCATAAAAGTGATGGTGCACCCAAAAAATGCTATGAAGCGCCCACCCCCCCTTGAAAAAGCAACATCATATACATTATAAATCAAAGTATCACATACATTATAAATCAAAGTAGCATATAAATTATAAGTCAAATACTTTAATATGGTGTAAAAATACAAAATTATTTTATTAAGTCTTTTTTTTTCTTTTTTTTTTTTTTTTTTTTGCTTTTGGTAAAATTGAGGCTCGTAAAACGAAAAAAATGAAGACACTTTTAAATACATATATGTATCTATTTGTTAAATAAATTAATACACATTTAACTAATTTAAAGCGTTTCGCTAATGCAAATATTTAAAGAGATATCGTCATTTAGATAATACTGAAGCACTATGTTCCTAATTACAAGAGATAGTTTTTTTTTTTTTTTACTTCATCATACAATCTAGCTACACTGTTTACAAGAGAATGAAAACATGCAACCTTAAAGACGAACTATCAAACCTGACAATTTGCATATTATAACATTTAATTCATAATGCTTGATACATAAATGTTCAGCGAAATATTAACTGAGATTGACACATAAAAACAAAGTACACAATAACACTTATTTAAATTTTTTTATAATCTTCAATTCATAAATTTTACAGAATAAAACTAGACACACTTGCACTTTAAATATGTGTTCTATATAATGTAAAATATTTTCAAATTGCAATAGTTCACAACGAAAGAATGATACTGAAGAAAATAGTTTTTTTTAACGAGATTTATATGAACTAAATCTCTTTAAAGTAATAGAGTTGCAAAGCGACTTACCTATTCGTCGGTGGTGGTCTTTTGCAGGCTTTGGTCACCAAAAAGGTGATTTTTATGACAGAATAAAATTCTGCCAACAAAAATTACCCATTTGGTATGGAAAGAAGAAAAGTATCCAAGAAAAAAGTGAATTACCTACACAAGTTATGCGACGCAATGAATTTAGATGGCGTCCTCTCGGCAGTTATTTGGTTTTTAATTTCAGTTTGTATTCCTTCCGCGAGCATGCGTCGAGAATTTGCACTTCGTACTTAAAAATAAGTGACATAGCTTCAAATTCAATCTTATGACGATACATATGCAAGAAAATATAAGACTTTAGAATTATCTTCAGTGAATTCATGCGAGGAACAAAACTTCTACTAATCCCCTTGATGAGTGTTACATCGCATACATGAGTCAGCATTTGTTTTCATTGCGTGCTTTCGAAAGTTTCAGTTTAGATTTGCTGCTGGACTATAAAATTGCGAGCTGCGCATGCGTCGACTCTTACTTTCTTGCTATACGGGAAACGTTTTTGATTATAGCAGAAAACTGCGGAGGGCGTACGAATCTGTGTATTACGGAAAACTTTTTTATATATTCAGAGAGTTTTCCGAGATTTTTTACAGTGTAATTTAGCGGCTAATTCATGTTATTAGCTCCACTGTCAAGTAAGCAAAGCATAATTGTTATTCGCCTATTGCGTCTTTTGTAATTACATTCCGTAAATCTAAATCACACAGTCGCTTTAAAAAGCTAAACTTCTTTGTCTCTACTTTTTTGTCATTTCTCCGAAGTTTCTTTTCTACTAAAGAGAAAAGCTTCATACAATTTTTTAAACACACATTTTCGAAATGCTTATAAACTAGTCACACCAACCCAAATTTCAATGTATTAACCTCATTTGTCATTGAAATAACATAGTAAATGCCACCGAACAAGGCGTTGCGTAACCTTCTTCGGTTACTGCATCAGAAAGCCTCCTAAATTGCGTACCCTTGTACCATAAAATTATCAGCGTCCCCGACCTATATTTGCTCAACAAAACAGAGAAAATCTAATTTGATTCCACCTTACGTAAAAACTGTTACTCTCTAATTTAACACTTCTGGGAAAAGAAGTTAGAGAAAAAAAATCGAGTTCGTGATTGGGTGGTACTAACACCCTATTATTTGAGAGAGAAAATGGGTGAATCGATTTCCTGGAAGGAGTTACAGTCAAAGTGAAAACTATTCTTAAATATGATTGATTACTTCACTTTCTTTCTTTCTTACATATATTATTTACAACGAACTTCTGTTGTGCGGTAAAACACTATATACAAATGGTTTTGAAAAGTTTCAGCCGCTATGGCCATTTATCACTGTCGCACTGTGACGCTTGCTAATAATTTAAAACTTGTTTTTTCGGGTAATCAAGGGAAGGAAAATCAGCATTCTCTTCCCTCAAATTATAACCTTTGAAAGAAAATGAGGAGTTTCGTATATCTGGCAGGAGATAAATATACATATCGCAATAGTGTGAAACACATGTTGAAAAGAAAGTCATTAGGCATTCCGAAGAAAAGCAGACATTATGGTCTGCCTTTGACAGCTCTGTATTCCATTTCAAAACGTGTACCTGGTAAATAACAAAACGTATGTGATTTCTTAGGCAACAAAATTTGTTTATTAACCTTTTTCAGTGTTACTTTTGAAATAAAATATAGATCTCTCACGTGTGGGAGAAAATGTCTGATTTTCCGCTTTATAAACCACAATTGGTTTCTTTTTGAAAGTATCACAAAAAAAAAAAAAAAAAATGATTTGTAGGAAAAGAAAGTATTTAAAACTTAGACGTTATAACAATAAATTCGGAGGAAATTTTTCTTAAATTGAATAGCCTAAAACTGACGCCTAAAAGATCGTCCCAGTAGAGGGGCGGTTAAGAAATTCGAAAGCTCCTGGCGGTAAAATTACTCGGGTCAAATTATCTTACTGTTCTAAATAATACGATGGAAAACACAGTAGCATTTGATAAAAATATTTTATAAAATAGATAAAGTTTTAAGTTAATATCGTTTTGAAAAATTCATTTACAGTTTTAATGAAAAACATTTTCTCTCAAGAATAGTAAAAATTGGTCCAATTCGTCAACGAAATTGTTACATCAATATCATTTTCAAATGCCTCTTCAAGACTACATTACTTAAACTTTATCATTTGATCATTTCTTTCTAATCAGATAGATTGAAGCAGAAAATTCTTTTTAGTTTTATTTTTTAAGCTTTCCTTAAATATTTTACTCACGTTAGTTATTTTAACTATTACACTATCATTGGGTAAATGAACCATTGCTAGACCAGTCTCTAAAAGTCGGCCACAACGACATAAAATTCCTATACGACATCCTATAAATAGAATGTATCTAATTATAAATCAAATATTACGCATTCCTGCGTTTGATAACCTACCACCATTCATATGGCAATAGTAATAAGTTGTGAGTGATTTTTCTTGAATTAGTAATAAGTTTTTAAGCAGTGTGCTCGTCCTTCTAGTTTGTCATTCTGCTTATTTTTCAGTGAACTGAAAACACTTTCCTTAACTGACAAGTGCTCGTTTGTTTCTCGTCCTATTACAAATTTTTAGGGCTTTGAAAAGAATGTGTGATTTAATGATCATTAGATTACAGTGGCGCACACAAGGGAGGATTCCAGGTGTCCCCAATCCCCTCCCATAGGTCTTGCTTTTTTCTGCGATTGATCATGATTCTGTGCGCAAAATTATTCCAAACAAAGGTAATAATAATTTCAGTTTTAATAAGTGAAAAAATAAAATTATCTAGTTAAATTTTTTTTTTTAATATTGTGCATTTTTCCTATAACGAATTGCTTGTAAGAAGCAGAATTTCAATTATAAATAAATACACTGCAATAACCATGATTTGATTTTGTAATTACAGATTAAAGGAAGATTCTCTGAATTTCTATAACCATATGGTGCTGCTACAACGATGAATTTGATTTGCTTAATTCAGTTTTTAATTCTGAGAAAAGTAAATGAGTAAACTATTTATTCAATAGTTTATTTTTTACTGTTTTTTGTTCTTGAGAATACATAAAATCAAGTCAGTATGTTTCTCGGTTTATTGGGGTATGATATGAGAATGAGGCTTTCGACCTTGGACCCTCCCTTTGCAAAAATTTTGCATGCGCCACTGTTAGATTAAATTCTAATCTAATGTTTCAATGAAAATATAAACATCTCTTTGGATTAAGTTGTGTTTAAAGGGGATGGATTGGATTCTTCTGCATTTCCAATAGTCGGGCATGAAGGCTAATTACTTAGACTGTACTGTTTGGTTTTGGTATTTGGTTCACTACCTCGTAGTCAGCTACGTCATAAAATGGCTTTTGAAATGCTCATCAAATAAGTGAATTACAGTATCAAGAAAAAATGACAATGTGTTGAGTATAAATTTCTTTTCTAACGTTATTTAGAAGAAAAAGATTAAACTTAGTGCCTAATAAATTTTTTCTTGAGAGGAGTCCGTTCGAAACTTGATTCTTTCTAATGATGATTTTGATTCTGGAATTTCTAAAACAGGTTTTGCAAATTCAGTCACCTGATGAGTCAATAATTTAGGCTTTAACATTGACATTTTTATAGTCAGAGCTGATAAGCGTAGCTTGATCGTTGTTCATAACGAATTTTTATGTTATAAATCAAATGATTTGTTGATTTCCAAAGCTGCATGCTAGGAAATAGGTAAACTTTTCAGAAGTAAAGAGATAAAAAATATTACTTCTACAAGTACATTAGTTCAAATTGTTCCAACGAGTATCAAACTTGTGGCCGTTTTTTCTATGTTTCTCACTTGTACTCGAAAAAAAAAATCATTTGAATTTTGAAGTCTTGAATTCAAATTATGTATGTTTCCGCAATCAGATTGCGAGAAGAGCCTACTCGTTGGGATTCTTGTTTTTACAAATGGAATAATCTTAAATGATGGGAATTAGTAAACTGGAAATTTTGTGCTCAGATAAAATTTTGCTGTTAAGTTCAACGATACAGGTGTTTTTTCCTGAAAAAACGTAATTTTACACAAAAAACCCTGTTATAATATAACGTCTGCTTGAGTGAGCCTTGAAACAAATATGAATAAAATCAAACCACAGTCGATTTGTAACTATGACTACAAAAATTTCGCTTTCTAAGCAAATAGTAAAAACAACCATCGTCATGGAAATCTGAAAAATCAGATCAACATCATCTTTAGACAAGTGAAAATAATAAGCAGTTTGAGATTGCTAAAAAAAAAAAAGCACTCATCGAATTTGTCATTTCGATAAAATCTTATTACGTTCATTCTTCTTCCTCCAGAATTACCCAGCAAAACAATCAGCGACGACGAAAAGAAAGAAACAAGGCGAAGTCGGCTGGCCCGGAGAAAGAGCGCCCGTCATTGAACTGGCGACGAATACATCATCATTAGGGGTGTCATTACGGAATAATGATAGGTTGCTTGAACGATGTAACGCGCGCGGTCGGACTGCTGCCTTGAGAGCGGCCGCGAATAAATTGGCCAGCGACAAATGGATGCGGGGAGGGAGAGAAATTTGTGTGGTTTTGCCTCTTCTCAAAAGAGCAAACAGTGAGCGTTACTCGCACTTTATGTTGTCTTTGAGACTTTTTTTTTGTTCGCAGAACTCGTTCTCGTCAAAGTTATGAATAAAAAAAAACATTTTGAATTTTCAAAATTAATTTGAATTCTGAAATTTTGAATTCAAATTACGTGTTTCACAATCACGAGTTGCGACAGGACACTACTCATTGGTTATTATTCCGATAAGTAGCAGAGTTTGTGCACGCAGTGCCATTGCCTGGTGTAGTTAGAAACCGAGAGATAACTAGCATATTAATTTAAAATATATTTATTCTTATGCTCAAGAATTAACGTAAAATAAAAGTATTTACAGAACATGTTAAACAGACAAAATCAACACATAGAATCACCCGCACATGGATACAGTCGACTGCTTAGATACCTTCTTAAGCTACAGAAATTTGCATACGGTTAAACAAATGAAACGGTTAATACATTACGACAGAATAAAATTAAAATTCCAACAAACGGCCCCATCTGTCGTAAATGTAGACCTTTTTTTTTTTCAATAGAAAAACAATCATTCAAAAATCTCACTAATAGCTAGTTGAAACTTTGCAAACAAAAGAGGTTTTGTCAAAAAGTCCGCTCTATTACTTTTAGAGTTCACAAATTTCAAATCAAAAACATTTTCATCTATCATTTGTCTAATAAATTGACACCTTATATCAATATGTTTAGTTTTAAAATTTTCCTGGCTATTTTTCGAAAAATAAATTGCAGATTCATTATCACAATATTGAATAGGTTTAATTACACCACATAAATTTAGTTCATTTAAAACTCTGGAATACCAAGTTAACTCTTTTACACTTTCAGTCAAGAAAATGAATTCAGACTCCATTGAACTGAGTGCTACGCATTTTTGCTTTGATGATTTCCATGCAAACGGAACGTTACAGAAATAAATTATAAAGCCACTACTTGAATGTCTTTTAGTCAGATGACACCCCCAATTGGCATCTGAATATGCACATAAGTTTAATGATTCTACATTCGAAAAATTTATCTTGTAACTTTTGGTAGCGAAAACATAATTTAAAATGTCTACTACTAGTAACCAATGTTGATACGTATATCCATTACAAAATTGTGACATTACATTTACAGAAAAACTTATATCTGGCCTTGATCTGGAAGCCAAAAATGACAAACAACCGATTAAAGTTCGGTACGGAAATTTCCTCATAATTTCAGTTTCTACTATCTCACTTTCGTTGACTTTATCTGGTAAAACATAACCAGTTTTGAATGGTAGTTTAACGTAACTTTTAGGCAAATCTTTAAATTTTAACTCTAGTTTTTCAATATAGGTTTTTTGATGAATGAATAACGTACCATTAATACTTTCAAAATTAACACCAAGCAAATATTTAGTTAATCCTATTTCAGTTATTTCTAAATTACTTTTCAACATTCCAGTTAGTAATTTCAGTACTTTTTCATCTTTAGCGAATAGAACAAAATCATCTGCATAGACAACTAAAACAGCATTATCATTCATTTTATACAAACAGTTACACCATTTTAACTTGTGAAATTCAATATTTTGCAATATACTATCCAGTTCAGAATTCCATTCTCTCCCACTTTGTTTCAAACCATAAATAGATTTTTCTAATAAACAGACCTTATTTTCAGCACCACTTACAACAAACCCAGGTGGCTGCTTCATGAAAATAGTTTCTTTTAACGTACCATATAAATAGGCAGATTTCACATCTAATTGCACATGATACCATTTTAACATTGATACCAATAAAATGAACATTAGTTTTATGATAGAGAAATTGATAACTGGCGAAAAATAATCATGAAAATGAATTCCATATTTCATTTCATACCCTTTTGCACATAGTCTTGCCTTATATTTCTTGCCATTTTTCTCAGTATTTTTTATATTATAAACCCACCTACAACCTAATATTGTAGCATCTTTTGGAGGATCAACCAACCGCCAAACTTTCCTCTTTTGCATCATGTCATATTCTTGCTGCATCGCGGCATTCCATTTCCCCCTGTCTGGATTAATTTGTACATCCTCAAACGATTTAGGAATTTCAACGTTAAAAATTTCATTTTGAAAAATTTCATTTAAATCAAGGTCAGAATCACTAGAAGATTCTTTCAAATTTTCCGCTTTAGGGTGTTTAGTTTTTGGAACAAAATCAAATTTCTCAGGTTCATAAGCTATTTTATTTTTCCTACAATACTTTCTTACGTCATTTAAAGACCTTAATCTTACGTTTGTGATTGGGGTATAATAATAAACATCAATTCTTGTACTTTTTGTTCTAGGCTTTTCAACTCGATTCCATTCTGAAATGTCTATGGAACTTAAAGTTTTACGTTCATTAGTTTTTTCGTCTTCCTCGTCACTAAAGTTTTTACCCGCAATTTCATGCTTGAGATCAAGTGTCGCGTTTTTAAAATTGTTAGTTTCAATTGGGCATTGATTTAAGTTTGAATTCGTGTACTTATAAGAATTATTTTTCCCAAATAATGCATTTACACCATTTCTACTTTCATCTATACGCACATGTATAGTTTCTATAACTCTCCTTTCTTTTGGAAAATAAATCCTATACCCTTTAGTTTTGTTCGCATATCCAACTAAAATTCCTATCAAAGCTTTAGGTTGAAGTTTATGTCGTTTAACTTTAGGAACGTGAACATATGCTAAAGATCCAAAAATTCTTAAATGTCTTACCGAAGGTTTGAATCCCGTCCATATTTCCTGTGGCGTTAGACCTTCCCTTAAACTGTGTTCAGTTCTATTTTTCGTGTAAACATACATTAAAAGAGCTTCCCCCCAAAATTCAGGTTTCAATCCACTGTCCTGTAGCATTGCTCGAACTGCATTCATGGCTACTTTATTGAAATTTTCCGCGACTCCTACTTGTTCCGGGGTATAAATTGAAGATCTTTCAATTTTTATTCCTAACTCGGTCAAAAATTTCTCGAATTGTTTATGCGTAAATTCAAGACCGTTATCTGTTCGCACGCACTTTAGTTTTTTACCTGTCTGCCTTTCAGCTTTTACTAAATACTTTTTAAAGCATTCAAAAACTTCAGTTTTGTCTTTTATTATATAAACTTCAGTTTTCCTAGAATAATCATCGACGATTGACAAAAAATATCTCCCCCCTGCTAAAGAGTCAACTGGAGAAGCACCCCATAAATCCATGTACACTCTTTCGAGAACTTGATTAGATTTACGTTTATACTGGTAACCTCTCTTGAACGACATTCTTTCAGATTTTGCTACAACACAAGTTTCACATACCTTATTTACGTTTTTACTGTTAATATTTTCAATTCCTTTTACACAATTATTTTTACTCATATTTACTAATAAAGGTAAATTAGTATGACAGAATCTACGGTGAACAATTTCAGAACTTAAGCTAGTAGAAAAAGCAAAATTCTTACAATTTGTAGCGTAACCTTTAACTACATACAATTTATTTAAGCGGGGTACAGTAAACAGATATTTGTCAAATTTATCATACACAACCATTCTATTATTTCCCCATAGAATTTTACATCCTGCAATGTCTACATTAGCCCCACCAATTAAATTTCTCCTCATATTCGGTGCATAAAGTACATTTTTCAAAATAATGTCTATATTACCTTTCGTGTCTTGAATAGTAAAGTCAATATCACCAATTCCGTGGACTTCGGAGGAACTGTCTTTGTCACCAATCAGTGCTTTTTGATGAGGAATATCTCGGTAAGTACTAAAGAGTTCTTTGTCATTTACAAAATGTGAAGTCGATGCAGAGTCTATCAGAAATTCTACTATCTTTCTATCAATGGATGAAGTATTGAAAGCTAATTCAGTCTGTTTTGTAGACTCGCAATATAAAGCTTGTTTCCTCTCGAGATCTCTGGCTTTTTTGAAGCATTTTTCTTCCAAATGATTTAGTTTCCCGCAGTAATTGCAGCTAAATTTCGGCCCCATACGATTAAGTCGTGAAGAATTCCAATTTTTTCGAGGATCCAGGTCGCTTCCACTGCTTGAAGACGATGGCTTTCTATTTCCGAAATTCTTTTGCATTGGAGGTTTCTCGTCAGGAGACTTAAATTTTGTCGTGTATGCATCAGCTATAATTTTCCCTTCATCTTTGCGTTTCAAACAAATTCTTCCAAACTCGGTGATAAGTTGCTTCGATACATTTTCCAGCGTAAAATCTTTGTCTTCTAATCTGTACAGTATTTGAACTAAGTTATCATATTCTTCGGGTAAACGGCGTATAAGTTGGAAACACAGTAACAACTCTGGCATGTCAAAACCAGCATCTCTTATTTGTAGTGTTTTTTCTTCCACTTTCTTGCAAAATAAACCAACAGTTTCTTCTCTCGGGTTAATTTTCAGTTCAGAGAATTCATCCAGTAATCCAGCTAAACGTGCTCGGGATGTCGGTTCGAAATTTAACTTCAGAATTTCCCAGGCTTCCTTTCCACTTTCAGTCTGTGCGATGAGAATTTGAAATTTCCTTTCTACGGACTGATAAATGGTGGTATAAGCCCTTCGTTTACGCCATTCAAAGTCTCTTTTATCTCGTTCAGACGCAGCGTCATCACATTTGACTTCTTCAGCGTTTGTAACAAACTCGTAACAATTTCTATCAATCAAAACACACTTTATGTCGAGTTTCCAGGACGCATAATTATAGTCGAACAGCTTTGGAAATGTATACGAAAGTTCTTGCACTTGAGCCATTTCAATTTTTCAAACAGTTCAATAGTTTTCAAATACTACACCAGTTTGCAACTATTGGACCTTTTAACGCATGAAGAAGGCCCATGACCAATATTCCGATAAGTAGCAGAGTTTGTGCACGCAGTGCCATTGCCTGGTGTAGTTAGAAACCGAGAGATAACTAGCATATTAATTTAAAATATATTTATTCTTATGCTCAAGAATTAACGTAAAATAAAAGTATTTACAGAACATGTTAAACAGACAAAATCAACACATAGAATCACCCGCACATGGATACAGTCGACTGCTTAGATACCTTCTTAAGCTACAGAAATTTGCATACGGTTAAACAAATGAAACGGTTAATACATTACGACAGAATAAAATTAAAATTCCAACAGTTATTACCCCACTCACTTGTTTCTACAAACGGTTTTTGTCCCTCCAAACTTGTCTCTCCTCTTGGGCGGTTACGTATGTATATTTGTGTATGTGTAGGCTTGTGTGTGTGCGTAGACCTGTGTGTGTGTGCGTAGACCTGTGTGTATGCGCGTTGGCGTGTGTGTGTATATGTATGAGCGTGCGCAGGCCATGGACGCCACCGACCAGGAGAAGCGGCTACCGGGGGACAATGCTCAGGACCAGAGAAGTCGCGCCAGCAGAGGGCGGTAGGGTTGAAAAAGGAAATACACCGTCATGGACGATGAAATAAAAATAATTAGCAATCGTGATTTCGCAAAAAAAAAAAAAAAATAAATAAATTTATATATATATATATATATATATATATATATATATATATATATATATATATATATATATATATATATATATATATATATATATATATATATATATATATATATATATATATATATATATATATACTAGGGTGGTGCAAAATTCGGTAATATTTGATTTTACATAATAAACTCAAAAGGAAACAAAAGGGCTAAGAAAGTAATACAACTTTATTTCATTTAAATCTTTAGCAGTTTGTAAGTGATAAGTATAAAACAACAATTTTATGGTAACATGGATGTGATTGTGCTAGTATAGTATATAGTATATACTATTATAGTATATATAACTATTTTTTGCTATCGCTATAAGCGCGGCAATGTTTTTCGACAACCTGCAACAAGAATTGAAATTGATATACAATGTTTTTTTTTTTCATTAAACTTTTACAATAATTTTTTCATTTCCTTTCAGCAGGATTATTAATAACTGGCTTCCTTCAATACATTTTAATACTTTGTGACATTTATCCCAAAACTCGCAGATTAGTTTGATCTTCCAAGTTTTGCCTGATAAAATGTATCAGGTAATTTTTTTTTTTTTTTTTTCAGTTAACGAAATTGATCATAAGTTAGGATGTACTCATATTTCAATATATTTTTGGGCATAATCTCAGGTACCCACAACAACTCAGGTTTAAAAAAAATTTCAAACTTATGTTTTGTCATGAACGCAAAATTTATTGCGTAATTTTGATTTAATGAAAACATAATACATCATGTAGCATGAAAATAGTATGAACAGTGTGGTCTTAAATTTTAAGCAAGAATAAAATTTGACACTAACCATTCTCTCTGGAAAACTGCATCTGGCGTTGCAGAGTCCATCTGGTCTTGACAGGACATCTTGTATGTAGCTTCCATTTTTTACCTCCATTTTCCATATGCATAAGATAAAAATTCGTCCCGTTTTGAACGGGACAGTCCTGTTTTCAGGTATTCTTCCTCGTTGTCCGCGCACATACTGAAATGGCAATTTTTCTGAAAAGATAAAACAAAACACTGAATGTTTCAACCAAAAGTCATTGAGGTTGGAACTGTTAAAGTACAGGGTGTTTCAAAATGAATAGCGGAGTTTTAACATGTTATAATATTTACTACATTAAACTTACAGCCACAAGTGATATATCAAATGAAAGAGAAACTCAAACAGTTTTACATAATAGCCTACAAGTGTTCAATGTGAGCACCATTCGTCACTCGGCGCACGTCAAGACGATATGCGAGTTCTTCCCAAACTTTGATGAGTGTCTCATTAGTAATTGCTGCAACAGCATTTTCAACCCTGTTCCTTAATTCGGGAAGGTCGGCTGGCAGTGGAGGCACATACACATGGTCCTTAATAAACCCCCAAAGATAGAAATCACACGGCGTTAGGTCGGGTGACCGTGGAGGCAATGGGAAACAAGCCCTGTTATTAAGCCCCTTACGGCCAATCCAGCGGTCCGGTACAGTTAGGTTAAGCCAATCGCGTACCTCATTATGCCAGTGGCGCACCATCTTGCTGAAAGCTGGTTTTCTGTAACACAAAACGCTTTCTGTTCTTTAGTCGCCATCTTTGCTACAAGCGCTTTCTAGCGTATTGCAGCAGAAACATTCCACGCGCATGCGCACTGATGCCAACAAACAAAACTGAGTTTCTCTTTCATTTGATATACAGTGCCCGCCGCTTATTAAAATCACATTCGTTCTGAGGACATTTGATTTTATAAAGCGGCTGATTTTATAAACCGGCACTCATGCACTGAAAAAAAATATAAGGTTTTCAAGAATAAATACTCTGAAAAAGAAATAAATTACGATTAGTTGTATTTTATTTTTCGTCCAGTTGTATTATTTTAGTTCAGTTGCAAAATACAGTTCATATTTTAACTTACATAAGGCAAATTTTTGAAATTTCACAAGGGTCTTAAAATATTGACTTATTGTTGTTTGAGTAAGAGAATTTGAAAGTAAAAATTGAGAAATCCCTAATTTAATTGCAGCATCACACTAACTACATTTAGGAAACTTGTCATACTTATTCAAAATTTCGGATTAATCTTTCACACTCAAGTCATCACGACTTGCTAGCTAACAATTTTAACTTAATTGAAAAAATGAACCGTCAACCCCTGTAGATAGCTGAATGTGCACGAACGGATTGAAACTCAGTAGTCAGGCTGCAAGTCGAAACAGATCTGCGAAATGGAAACAGGCAGCACCAACTAAATATATGACTCTGAAACAGTTCTCTTGTGGCTGCTTCATTCTTCTTCTTTTCTTTTTTTTTCATTCAACTCCCCAAGAAAAAAAACGTACAACCTTCACCTTTTTTTTTTTCGTTTTTGTTTATGTGAATTTGTTATTTTATTAGTGCTGCACTGTTTTAAATCTTGAAAGAAAAAATAAAATCCTGGTTCTATTCAGAGAAGAATTAGCATATGCTCTCCAAAAGTTTGATTTTATAAAACGGCGAGGATGATTTTATTAAAGGATAATTCTAACATATTTTGATATAGTAATGATTCTGTTCTTCCAGATTTGATTTTATAAAGCGGCTGATTTTATAATCCAGTGATTTTATTAGTGGCGGGCACTGTATCACATGTGGCTGTAAGTTTGGTGTAATAAATATTATAACATGTTAAAACCCCGCTATTCATTTTGAAACACCCTGTATTATGATACCAATACAAGAAGTCACGTATAATTATTTAATATACTTTATATATTCCCGTAGTTAATGCACTTATAGAAAGGGTATTTTCCCTTATGACTAATTTGTAAATTTCGAGAAATTCTGCCCAGAATTTCTTTCTTATTTAAAACAGCAATAAATGTATTCAACAAAATTTTATTCAAATTCATTAAAAAATTACATCATTTCTTCTCTTTTAAGCGTTCTTTTCTGTATTTGTCTCTCAGAAACTATTATATGCTTCTTTTAATAAGCACTTGCAGATGCCTAAAATTGCTAAACGTTCCGTTTTTGAGGAAAAAAATAAAGTCACTTTATCCAGTATTTGTTTAGCAATGGTTCGTGTGCTAACTCCTAATAAGATGCGATAATCGTTGAAGCTCTTATACGAATTTTCAGAAAAATTGAGTGCGTCAAAATTTGAGCTCATTTGAATTTACTGAATTACAAAATAACCAGACAGTAAAACCACAATCTTGTTCTTCCAGAATAGAATCAATCGGGAAACGAACCTTTTAGAAAAACCACGATCGTAAAAACGGATTACTTTCATATGCAAGTAGTAAAATTATTATTACTTTCAACTCGCGCTAACTCAAAGCCTTATATCTCGAATCTAGATCTTTTTTCTCGAAGTTTTCATTAGATCTCAAAATCTTGAGAAGGCTGCTGTGGGAACTTCCCGTACCTCGAACGACTAATAATTCAAAGGTTTGGGACTTCCAGCTAACGAGAATTTCATTCCTTTCGAAATGTTTTTCAGGATTAAATTTAAAACAATGCGTTATTCGTAATCAAAACAGTTCGGTACGGATCCTGCGCTCTCTCCGTTCTTTTTTTTTAAAGAATTTATTTCTGAAAGGAAAAAGTTAGAAATTGTGTTTTAAAATGCGTCAATGCTTGCAATGATTTACAATACTTTTCCCTTTTACCATTGTAATGCCTCTTGCATTTCTTTCTTTCTTTCTTTTAATGTTTATGATATTTCAAGGTTTCCATAATTTCATGTCTTAGTTCATCTATGAAACTTGAATAAAATTATTATTCATTTTTTTAAACACATGCTATTTGCATTCGCAAGCAAGTATTAAAACAATTTTCATGTTATATGTAAATTCATGTGCACGTTATTTTAACTAGGATTCGCTTCTATAGCTTTCAGAGATTTTTATTTGGAGCAATAGATTGGCTCTTAGTTTGCACTCCGCAAACAAATTTCTTTTATTCATTTATTTATTCTTTTTTGCTTCATTGAAGTATTACGTTAAGCTCCACGCTTTAAATTTGCAATAAACAAAACCACGTTAATGTATTTGCTATTATAATATTGTATTTGTATTTATTTAGAAGTAAACACATTTCTTAGAACAGTGATTCTCAACCTTTCAGAGTTTGCGCTTTTCTTTGAGCGTTGGTGTGAGCTAATGCCTTTCTCTCCCCCCCCCCCCCCCCCCATCACCTGACCACCAAATGTGGTCAATAGAATGGAATCAAAATTTGAAACTGAAGTTAGTTTCGGAAGCTAAAGCTGGTTATTAAATAAAAATGTAGATAATTTTGTCAACAAAATTAAATATTGCTGCACAGAACTTTATTTTGAGTACATTCTTATTAGAACACATGAAATCAAAGAACTAAATACAGTAGGCGCCGCTTAATGCGATCACGGTTAATGTCATCATTCGCTAAATGTTATATCAGAACCACGAAGTCCCAGAATACTTGTCTTTTAACATGTGTTTAAAAAATTCGGATATTGTAATCAGTGTCTTCGTTTATTATTATATATCACTTTCTCATAAACTTTCAATTTTTTCCTCTTTTTTGTTCCCCATAGTTCCCTTCCGATCCCTTCCTTTTCTCTCTGCTCAGTTACACTAAAAACGTTACTGTCAAACATTGGGAAAAAATGATTTAACTTTCAAGGGGAAAAAATGACATTTTAAAACGCTTTGACAATTTAACCGTGATGAGTCAAAGAAATGCTGCAGAACAACTAAACATTTCTCAACCATTAATTTGTAAGATACTAAAAAATCGGGACGAGATTGAAAACTAAGTAAAACTAAATGAAAATTTAAAGAACAAGACAAACCGTGCTGGAAAAGATGTTGAAGTTGAATCTGCTTTGAAACTGGTTTACGAATGCCAGGGAAAATTATGCCCGAGAAAACAGTCCGTTAATGCGGCAAAATGCAGAAAATCTTGATTTAAAAATGGGGGAAAAAAAGACTTTGTAGCATAGGACGAATGGTTTCATCGATAGAAAAAAAGAGCTATTCCATTCAGCTAATTTGTAATTTAGAACTGCGTTTAGTTGAGTCATTGTAATTGTAATTTCAGTTGTAAAAATAAGTGCTTCTTAATTGAAAAAATCATCATTTTGTGCGCCTTGGATTATTTTCGGTTATTGTTATCAAACTGCCTTTGTCCCTAAGTGATCCCATTAAACGGAGCCTACAATTTGAAGTGAACTATAGCTAAAGTTGACAAGTTAACCTGTCACTTTTTAGCCTACTTTCCCAGTAAAAGTCAGAGAAAGAAGAAAAAAGCATGAAAGAAGGCTTAATGTATCTTAAAAATATCCCGAAAAACAAAAAAAAGTCAAAGATAAATAAAATAGTTAGATAAATATTGAAAAATTAAAAATTGGAAAGTAGGGTATTGAGATGGGGAAAAATGTCTGTCGGTCTGTTTGTCTGTCCCCCCCCCCCCCTAATAACTTTTGAATGAATATTCCGATTCGAACAAATTTTTTTTTTGTTAGAAAGATCTCGACAAGGACATTTTATTTCCATAATTCATTTTTTGATTTGAACAATTTTTCTTTCAATTTTGAACAGTTCAAAAAAACTTTAACGCCTACGGGGAAATTCAAAGCAAAAATAAATCTTGAACTTAGAGGCGAAGTGACTCCAAATAAACTTTGTAGGGAAAAGCGTTTGATGAAAAACATGTATCGAAAATATCTTTTTGATTTGAACAAGTTTTCGTTCAATTTTGAACAGTTCAAATCTTTTAACATTAGCGCCTACGGGGAAAATGAAAGTCAATATAGATTCCGAACTTAAGGTGGATTTACTTCAAACAAACTTTGTTGGAAATAGCTCTTGACGACCTACTCCCAACTCCGACAATTTTGGTGCTCCTGACTCCAACTCCGACTCCTGTGCCCGAAAATTACTCAGACTCCGACTTCCCGACTTTGAATCTGACTTCGTAGCTTTGACAAAAATTAATGCACGGAGGAAAAATGGCTGACTCCGACTCTTAGATATTCGACTCTAACTCCAACTCCTGTATCTAATAATAAGTCCTACTCGGTCTCTGCAAATATTGGTAGACTTGCGGACTTTTTGGGGGAAACGACCGATTCCAACTCCGAGTCTTTGAATTTAAAACTTTCGGCTCTCGAATCTAAATCTTTTGTCCCAAAATCAGATGGACTCCGACTCTGACTCCACAACTATGGTTTTACTGTGAAATAATTGTTTTAAATATGTTTTGATTTTATTTTCAAGCTAAAGTTTTAATTTATGTATTCAGTTTTTGGTGGAGAAATTCGGAGTCCTTTATGTTTCTACATAAAGATATGCGTAGACGATTTTTTTTTTCGACAATTAAAATTATTTCTTTAAGTTGACATTTTATTGTTTTTATTTATTTTTGAAAGTACATTACTTCATTCTTAAAAAAATTTTTGACAACAGGGGAAGACAAACGATTTTTCTTTTGATATGACTATTTTAATGAGCTTTTAATTTAAATTCTTTTTTTCCTTTTTGAAAGCGGTTGAAGATTGTTTTTCTGATGGAAAAAATGTATTTAACTGCTTTGTTTAAAAGGTGCTGCTATTTCATTTGTTCTTTTATTTATTTTTTACGTATCTACTTCTTTGGATGAGCGAGGCATACTTTATTTCTCGAAATCAGCTTAAAATATTTAAAAAATATGTTTGAAATAATGTACGATTTCAGCGAATTTTGAAAATTCTGATCAGATAGAAAGTCGATATTGATATACGGGAAAGTAGGCTCGTTTAGTTCTAGACAGAACTTCTTGTTCACAACATCAAAAAGAGAACAACCACTATTTTTTTCTGGAATGTTTTTAAATATATCTGGTTCTAACTTGTGAAAAAGCGCACCCGAGGTCACTTTTAATAATCGTACTTGCTCGATATTTTGAAGTTATACGTGCTAATGCTAAAAATACAGATTTACAGGGATATGTGGACTCAAACTGCATTAAAAACTTCAAAAACGGCGATTATGCGAAAATATTTACATATAACCTCGCTTAAATTTGCACTTTGTTCTCGGAATTTTAAACTCTGAATTTTAATGTTCACATATTCGAATGTTAGGAACCCTAATGTATCACAATATGAAGTATCAATATCAACATTCTAGATGAATTTTTTGCACATGAAAAATGGTGACTTGTATATGTGCTGCTGTCCGCAACCCACACGCGTCATTATTTTTTAACTAGAAAATCGCCCGTCACGAAATGACAGGTGAAAATTGCTTCTACATTTGAACAAAGCAATTGCCTGTTTGCGGATATTTTGATAGTTGAAATGCTAACCCTAACTCCAGTGGATGAACCCTAAACTCCAACAGATAGCGTTCACTGTTGACCACTTTTTAGTTCCTTCATTCTCCTTAAATTACCAAACATTGCCAAAAAAATATTGTCAAATTATAATTCACTTACTAAGTTTTTAATGCTTCAACAATGAAATAATGCCCTCACGCATGCTGAAGCGCGAGTTTTATTGTTGATGACGTTAGAGCGTTACTCGATCAGTGAATTGGCTATTATATATATGTGAGGATATACAGAATACGTTTTAAAAAGTTGATTACTGCGTATTATGATGCGTAATGATTCCTCAACTAAAAGCCAAAAGTTTAAAATTCTGAGAATAAAGTGCAAAGTTATCAGTGAAAATGTCTCATTTGTGCAAATGGAATGAGCAAGAAGCTGTGAACACAAGAGTTATTTTAATTGCATTATTAATGCAGGGTTAGCGCATAAAAGTATATCCGGTTTTAAAATTTTTTATTTCATAAACTATTACACTTATATGATACATATCAATAAAGATTAACTGCGAAAGTTTTTTTCATTCACAAAGGTTCGTTGTGTTTGCCTTTCGTAACGCGACACACATCTATAACATATATTTTGGAGTGTTTCATTGTTAATTTTTCGTAATGCTACACATATGCGATCTTTCAGTTCTTGCAATGTTGTAGGCAACGGTGGTGTACGAACAGTCTTCGACGAAACCTCACAAAAAAATATCACATGGGGTTAGGTGTGGGGATTTGGCTGGCTAACTCGTAAAGGGTAAATCATCATCACCTGCACGGCCAATCTAGCGCTGCGGAACGTCAGTGGCGCAGCGAAGTGGGGGGTTTAGGGCTAACCCACCACCCAGAGGTCTTGGTTTTAACAATGTTTCCAATCCTAATACAGTAGTTAATACACGCGTAAGAACTGTTGTGACCAAAAAACCCTTTTCAGAAGAAATTTCTGGCTGCGCTAGTATGGAACGTGCACATTTAAGTAGTTACGCACGTTAAAAAAAGCTTTCACAGTTCATCTTTATTTTTATGTATCATTTATAGTGGTAAGTGTAATAGGATATGAAATATAAATTTTTAAAACCGGGATATTCTTTTGTGCTAACCCTGTAATATAGTACTGCTTTGAAAAGAACGTTGTTTTCTTCCAAAAATAGAGAAGGGAAAATTAGATCAGTCCTTTTTCACTCCTCAATATTACTAATGAAATTCAACGAGCAAAAAAGAAATCAACAACAAAAGCAGAGGTAAAAGGCTTTCCACAGCAACAATTTTCACCATCATCTAAAACTTAAGTGAGCAGATGTGTCAGAAACTAATCGAAAAGCGTTTTAAACTTAGTAATTGCGTGTAAGCGCAGCTAATTACACACATCAAAAGATCATTACAACTATTTGGCGTTTTCAATCGCCACAAATGCGTTACACACGGAAAGAGAAATTATTGTTGTAGTGTCATTTGATGCAATTTCCTGTCAAGCTGTATTTGCTGAACTAACATTCTGTAGTTATTAGCACCAATTAAACTAACTGTGACCATTAGAAATTCAAAGCATGTTGCTCGTGCTCAACTGAGCTGTTGAGACACTCATTGAAAATGTTTTTTTAATAAAGGAGTTGCCCTATAAAGAAGGAAATATCATTAACGGCCCTTTTCAGGGATAAAACAAGCTGTAAAGCTTTACGAGGGGGGGGGGGGGGGGGTCTTTTTAGAGTTGACGGTGGATTGACCAATAGAGTTGCCAAATATAAATCTGATTTAGGTGCTAGAATTTAAAAGAAAAAAATGCTAGGAAATGCTCTAGATTAGTTTCTATTTGATTAATAACAAAATGCAAAACATGATATTTTATTCATGAGAACAAGTGTTTAGTGAATCGTGCGATCGAATAATATTTTATCTTAGTTTGAGATGTTCAATCGGGAATATAGTAGAAAGTCAAAAAGTTTCTTTTACACGAAAGATTTAATTATTTTTTTGTCAAATGAAGGTCAAATACACGTCATTTTCAACTGCGTAAAACTTTTAATTTAATGCTATTGTCATTATTTTTTTCCTTCTCATTTTTTAAAGCCAAAATATTTTTTATTTTGGAGCTTCGAAAGAGAGAGAGATTGTGTAGTAAAGATCTAAAATATATAAAAAATCTTCTGTGCGTCTAGTTTGTCACCATAAGGCTTTTAAACGGCTGGACCGATTTTGATCAAATTTTTTGTATGTAATTAAGTTGTGGCAAGCATGGTTTCGAAGCGCGATGGATCGAATCGGAAACGGTTTTTGTTAATAAATTAATTAATTTAATCATCGTATGGTAAAATCTCCCAAATGATTAATATTTATTTTAACCTATTGTTGAGCGAGAACTCTGAAATAAATATTTAACTCGTTGCCAAAAGACAACAAAAAAAGCCAGCTCAGCTTTTTATAATGAAATTTCCTACTGTGATATGTCAATTGAGAATAGATAAAACGTAGAGAGTGAAGCCTTCATTCTCTATAAAAGCAACGATTTTAGGTCACGTGATACATTTTAAAGTAAAGTACTGCAATGTTCACGCAAAACGTCTATTCTGTTCGTCGTGAGTTGAACGATGTGACCGGATCGGTGCTTTAGGTTTTCCTATCCAAATGATCAGAAAGTACCCAACCTAGCAAATGCATTCGTTTCTCGGCTGACAATCCCATCTGAGTTTTGTCACCAATATCAAGAATACTTTACAGGATTATCTAACTAATCAGTACATTATTAAAGGAAAATATGATGGAATTTACAGATGAAACAAATTTTATTTTCGTGCAGATAAATTACAGACAGGGTAGTTCTGTACACAAAGAGTGCAGTTGAAGATTCTTTTCTTTGGTGAAAAGAACAAATTAGGCAATATATGAAGCTTAAAAAGTTTTAGTTCAAAAGATCGGACCGCTAATCGGTCGGATGGGGTATGTTGCAGCGGGATTTCCCGATTGTTCTAGATTGGTATTTAGATTTTTACACTTAATATCTGAGGACGCTTTTTATCTTTTGAGTAGGGCTGAAAGAACAAACCATCAAGTACGAGAGAAAAAAAATAGTTAGTAGAAACAACTGTTCAGTGGGGCATTAGATAAACCAAATTGCAATAAATATACGCATTCTGACACCATAGCAGCTTAAAAAATTTTTTTTTAACTTATTTTTTTCATCAGAACGGTTCAAACACTTAATAGTTTATTGAATTTCTTAAACTTTTCAATTTACGAAGTTTGAACAGAACAACGTCTGTCGGGTCTTCTAGTACACGATATTAGTGAAAAATTTATATTTTCTTTCTCTCTTTCTTTCTTTTTTGTCCTTTTCTTTCTTTGACATTCTGAACTGTCACTTCACCCTCACATTTTCTCTCACCCGCCACGCATTTGTTCTTTCTGCTCCTGATTCAGGCATTTTCACAACAAAATTGTACACCTTAACGAAGAAAATCTTACTACTATTATTATATGCGAAAGTTTGTAATGGATGTGGATGTTTGTTACTCTTTCACGCGAAAACTACTGAATGGATTTTGATGACTCTTTACAATAATATAGCTTATGCATCAGAATAACACATAGGGTAGTTTTCATTCCATTATGGGGGGCAAAAAACCCCCATCGGGGGCGATAAAACGCAATTTTCCGTATAAATTCTCTAATATGGGGATGAAAAATACTTGCACATATTAACATTATATGTCCATCGAAAGCTCTGAATTTTTCTGCTGAAGATGGCACCTGTTCGAAATTTCTGAGTAGAATGAAAAACGAGTTATGAGCTTTTTAGTTCCATGTTCGAAGGCTTTCCTCAACTCAATACAGTATTTAGTGTATCATCTCAACTCCCTGTCGATAGCGACAATTGATGTATTGATGACTATTTTTGCTTTTTGTCTGACTGTTCAAGGCTTTTTTCAATTTAAATCTTAAAGTAAGTTTTTTGCACAAGATTGGCGAATAAAGCATGGATTTGGCTGATTATTTTTTATATGATTATATTTAAAAATCGTATGTTATGAATATAGATTAAGCAAACATTTTACACAGTTTTATAAACTTGGCAAGTCTCTGGGGATATGTATAGCTACCGTGGCCCTTTGACGATAAATAATGGATTTGGATTTATTATTTTAAATTTTATGCTGCTTTTAACTGCAAAAATAGAAAATGAAATTATACGAAATGACATTTTAAAAACTCATTCGATAGGCAGAATTGTGAAAACGCGGTCGGGACGAGTGTTCAAAAATCTTGGCGCTACAGTCATTACAAAAGTTGCATTAAATCTAAAGATTTCGAAAAATTAATTTTGGTAAAAGATCATTAAATACTATGCATAAGATATTGAAGTTAAAATTAATCCGCCAAGTTAGTGACACAACACGCTCAAATAACATTAAAACTACTATTAAAATGTAATTTAATCGGCCAAATCCAATTTTTTTTATCTCCAGTCTCACCAGGTGACTACGTTAGCGCATTAACGAATTCTTTTAAATTTTTATGAAACATTTAATTTTCTTTTTTCTTTTTTGTGTGTTTTTAAGCATTAATGTTGCTAATTAGGTTTTTGTGGAATTAATGTCTCCACTTTAATGACGACAATGAAGAACATTGTTCTTTTTTTTTTATTTGTTTTTGATGCTATCGGACCCGTACTGATGAATATTTTTGGAATTAATCATGACGGAGATCTTCAGAGGGAGATGTTATTTGAAAACGACGATATCATTATTCTAATAGAGACTTTAGGGAATGTTTCTCTTTTCGAAATGAGAAGTTTTTTATGCTATTGTCTTCATTTAAATGGAAAGTTAAAAACTGTTGTGCTTACTCTGATTTTAATAATATTTTTACTCTGAACTTTTTGGCATTTTAATAAGGACCTTTACGTTATTTAGAAACAGTCGATTTCCTTCTGATGGGGATTTTAAAGGTTTGATGTTCTCACTCTAAAGGCACATTATTAGAATCATGATTTGCATTGACTGTTGACCCTATTTTGGGACGATTTCTCTGGTAAGAAGCTATGCAATAATTTAGATTGCCGGTGTAGCGCTGGACATCATTTGACGGCGATCGGGATTATTAGGGAAAATTTTGAAATTATTTTGTTTGAATTGTTGATCTCACTTGAATTGGAATTTGAATTACCCAAACTGATTTCTTTACAACTCCTGAACGTTTTCCTAATTTATGTTGTGTGATTATTTGGATGTCTTCCCAGTTTCGTCGACATTTCATTTACATCCCCCCCCCCCCCCCCCGATTTTCAGTTTTAATCATACCTTTTGATATATTAAAGGGGGAAGACAATTTAAAATGTCGGCGAAACTGGGGACAAACCATTTTTTGGTAACTATTTGACCTCTGTCTGTGTTGATCATTAACTTGAATCGATAATAAATAAATAAATAAAAAAAAAAAAACTACATCAACGTGAGCGAAGCCGCAGGTAAAAGCTAGTACATCATAAACCAACGAGTAAACTAAACAATACTCGAAATCAGGTTTTTAGTTGTTGCCAAAAACAATGAAGAATAATTTTAATTATAAAGTTAATTTTGTTAATAAAAGTTGACAAACTAATTTAAAGACTAAACTTAAGCAATATGGATTACACTTTTAAATAGATGACTTGAACCAAAGAAATCTTCGAAAGCCTGCTTTACTTGAGGAGTTCAAATATTTACTTGCTTAGGTTCAGCCTTAAAATTAATTTGTTAAAACTAACTTCGTAATTTCAAGAATATTTCATTGTTTTTGGTAAGAGTCAGTAGCGTGCATAAACCTCGGTGCGCCCCCCCCCCCAAGAAAAATTGTTTTTTTTTTTTAGTTTTAACAATTTTAGTTTTAACATAACTTCGTATCTCTTGCGCCCCCTGCGCCTCGGGGGTGCTATGTACGCTACTGGCAACAGTTAAAAAACAACCACGTCACTTCCGTCACACAAAAAAGTTGAGGATCAGAATTTCAAAGCCCTCGCATAAAAAGTTTCACTCCAATAAATAAATGAAACAAAGTCAGCTATCGCATTAAAAGGTCTCAGATTATAGTATTTCCTAGTTCCGATTCGCGACAAAAAGATAAGCACAATACTTTTTTGCTTAGCCTTGAACTATAAAGAGGACATCACGCGATGCTCTGCTTGTTTGCCGCTGATGTTTAATGCGGTTTCGCAAGATCGCTAACGTAATTCTGCTGACAAGATGTCTGTTTTTAAGAAACCCCGCCCACCGCTACAATCGATAATTTAGCATGGAACTAATAATTTACTCGTTTTGCGCCTCGAATTATCTTCGCCAAAAGATGTATATCGTTCAGTGGCGGTTTTTCTTTTTTATCATTATGTATTCATGCGTTCTTTGTTGTTTAAAAAACGGTTATTATTATTGTTTTGTAGATGATTTTTGAATATGTTTTTATGAAACTTTACATGCATGAAATGGAAAATGTTGGTGGGAAAAATGGGTGCAAGTATTGATAAAGGGTCGTTAGAAGTTATTTTTCTTCTTCTTCTTTTTTTTTTTTTTTTGAATAATTTTTGGTTTAGAGAAAATAGAAATTTTGACATTCGTACGAAAATGTGTGTTGAAGATTATTAGTTTCTGGAAATTCACCCGTCACGGCATGACGAGTACAAATTAGGTTATTTCCGATATTTAAAAAAAAAAAAAAAAAAAAATTCTGGAAAAAGCATGCTTAAAAACATGGGATATAACCATTATTTTAATAATTTGCCAAGAAAATATGTTTTAACAATTACTTGAATCATTTCGCAGATTTAATTTCGTTTTGTGCGCTTCTACGACATCACAAGTGATGAAATGCCATTCACTGATGTGATTAGCGCAGAGCGCAGTATTTTAAAATTCGCTTCTTTACGCACATGCACTGGCAACGACATGGTTGATAACAAGCGTAGAGCGCAATATTTAATTCGCTTCTTCATTATCGTTTTCTGGAAAAATGGTAGACAGCAAACGTAAGCATTCAGCACGCCAGTGGAGTAACGTGCCAAAGTTCATCATTTGTGACATCATAAAGACCACGACTTGTTTCCAAATTCGGACATTAAAAAAACAATTGAAAATTAAACGTTAGGAATAATTTTTTTTCGCTCCATGTTTTTTTTTTTTTTACTTATTCTATCATTTTCAGTGACTAAAAGTAGTACTTTTTGACGGAAGGAAACAACCCCGTTGCTTTTTTATCAGAAAAATTTCTCGTAAAATTTGACGTGTTCAAACAGATACATATGAGAGAGAAATGTTCAACATTGATTGGGAAAAATTAAATTCATCACTGCCATAATGGCTTGAACTTAAAATGAACCGCTAAGTTATGTTCAATGACTGACCATGCTTATTGGATCTAGTTTTGCCTTGTTAAAACAATCACTTCTCTGCTTCTCAAGCACTGCAAAAAAATATTATCTAATTTTAACTAAAATTTACTGAATTTTAAGTAATGCAACAATGAAATAATGCCGTCTCGCAAGCTATCGCGCGAGTTTAATTGTTGGTGAAGACAGAGCGTTACTCGATCAGTGATTTTGACTATTATATATATATATATATATATATGAGGATTATTTTACATTGGTTTAAAGGCGAGAACATTATTCAAACATTGTGCAGAAATATTTCCAGTATAGGCAACAGATTTTTGCTCTATATTATACTAATGTGTGCATTATGTTTTCACCTAACTGCACACTAAAGCATTCATTATTTTTACACGTTTTGATTTCAACTGGACAAAATTTTAAACCAAATGCTTAGGAAGTAAGTAAGTAAAATTTCATTTTTTTGGTTAGAAGATATAGAGATTCCATGCAGATTTAAAACGCAAAAAATGATATTTTTTCATCTGTATTACATGTCTTTACTAAGAAAAAAGCTTAAATGTCTGGATCTCTGGATGTCTGTTACACGCATAGCGCCTGGACTGTTCGGCCAATTTTCATGAAATTTGGCACAATGTTAGTTCGTAGCATAGGGGTGAGCACCTCGAAGCGATTTTTCAAAAATTCGATTTTGTTCTTTTTCCATTCCAATTTTAAGAACATTTTATCGAGTAAATTATCATAACGTGGACGAGTAAATTATCATAACGTGGAAGAGTAAATTATCATAACGTGGAAGAGTAAATTATCATAACGTGGACGAGCATATTACCATAACATGGGCAATGAAATTAACATAGCAAATTGGCGAGAAATTCGTCATTCCATTATTTGTAAATATCAGGGTTCATACAGGTCATGGAAATCCTGGAAAGTCATGGAAAAAAAATAAGCGAATTTCAGACTTGGAAAAGTCATGGAAAATTGAAATTTCCATTGAAAGTCATGGAAATTTATTTCATGTCATGGAAAAATGTCATGAACAGAGATAAAGTAACAGTAACTAAAAGAGCATTAGAAATTTTGAGTGATTTAACAGTATAGCACATAAAAGCTATTAAAAGTGGCAAATTGAAAGATCCCAAAATTAAATCTGAATTTTGAAAAATCATTGTATCCACTTCTGTTGCTGCCGCTTGTCTTTTTTGCGATGTGATTTTACTATTTGGACATCTCTTATTTTGAATTACTGTTATTTTCAACACTTCTTATGTTTTATGTTCTGTAGTAGCGAACTTGCACGTTCTTGGTTTTGTCACGCCCACTCAAAAAAAGCAATTCAATTGCATTCGAGTTTGATTCCATCACTCGTAAGAACTTTGTTATTAAATTTATCAGAGTTTATCTTAATTTGTTGAAGGTTTTAGGTTTTTTGTCAGGCGATAGAATACAGAAAAGGGGGAATTCTAATACTCTAAAACAGTAGTGCCAAACATACGTCCCGCAAAACTAATCCATGCGACCGGTCAATGTTAGAAATCACACATGTTCTGGAATTTTTGAATCTATTAATTTATATGCATTTGAAAATGTGCAAATAAGTAAACAAAACAAGTACTTTTGAATCAGAAGATTGATTCTTTACTGTATGGTTTTTTCAAAAAAATATCTGGTTTAGAAACATAAAGAACTAAACTATGTGGCTTTACTTTAAAGAACCAAAATACTGTCAAGTTAGGTGGATGATTAAATGCACTGTTGACACTGAAAGGCAACTTTTGAAGCAACTTTATTGAAACTTAGTGATGACTCATTCATTATCATTCTGTTTGTTTATAAAATTAAAATAGACATTTAACATCATAATTTTTGTTTCACTGCATTTTTACTTTACTTAAATTTAAATGATGAAGACAAATAAGATGAGCTGGCGGTGTATTTCATGTATTTCTAAATAAGAATAGTTTAGTTTTTTAAGTATACACTTAGCAAGTTTGAGATTAAATAGTGCTATTTTCTTCGTGAACAAGGTCCTGAAAATTTTTATTGAAGTCATGAAAAAGTCTTGGAAAAGTCATGGAATTTTTTCATCCAAATAGAATATGAACCCTGAAATATACACGCGAACCAAATGATCTTTTAATTTTCTACTACGGGCAAAGCCGTGCGGGTACCGCTATAAAAAAAAAGATAAGAAAAGATCCCCAAACCAATCTTCTACTGTTAAGGTCTTTTTTTCCTTTCAAACTAATCCTTGTTATCTGAGATATTAAGCCTGTCACAGATAGTTTGACATTTTCAGCAGGCATCCTATTTCAAGCTTGACCTAAGGCCTTCTTTTCACACAGGAAAAAAAGGGAAAACATTTTATTCTAGAGGTGAAAAGGGGAAAACATGGAACGAGTTCTCATTGTAGTTTCAACTGAAAAGGAGTCGATTGACCTATGAGAAGAAAAGTAACCGGATAGTAAAATAACAGCTGAAGATGGCAAGAATACAAAAGAAAACACAACAAAATGTTTGCAATTTATTACCAGTGAAGTACACTTATTATTTTTCCCTTTTTGAAGCTGAAGGAAAGGATCTTCATGAAGCATCACAGACAAGAGCAGTAACTTTATATTGATAAGCGCACTAATGCCATAATCATGATACTGCAGCTCTTGTAGATCGCTAACCTCCTTTAAAGTTTTTGCATTTCTGCTCGCGAGCTTACTTTTGGTCTTTCTCTTGATCTTGACCCTCCCGGGTTTTTGTCTAATAACCTTTTACCCTTTATTTTCTCTTTCATCCTCATTACAAGTCTAAACCATGATATTCTTCTTTTCCCTTGTTTTAGCAACAATATTAAATTTCTCATGTTTATTGAACACCTTTTTATTTGCTCTTTTTCACCAATGAACATCTCCACAAATTGCACCAAAATTTCTCTGAAGATTTTTTCTCCCTTTTTAAAACTCTTAAAAGTCATGTTCATGTCAATTTCAAGTCTTAATTCTATTAGGGACGACTAAATGGATAATCACTTTGCAAAGGATAATTTTTAAGTTAAATTTAATATAGACAGAGCTTAATATAGTAAGATATCTATACTAATATTATAAAGAGAGAAGACGAATTTTTCTGTGTTTATATGTTCGAGGTAATCTCCGGAACTATTGCAACTTTTTGAAAAATTCTTTCACTGTATAAAAGGTGCCTTCTTACTGAGTAACATAGGCTATAATTCGAAAAAAATCCGATAAATAGTTCTTTTTTTATTCCAATTTACGCCCAAATTTCACGTAAATTGCCTATTATTGGCTATGAAAGGGGTGAAAAATTACTTGCACATATTAATATTTTATATCGTTGAAAAGGGTAGAATTTTCCGCGTTCTAAGCAATTTATTTCAATGTTTTAACTTCATTACGACGGGAGCAAATTGAATTTTAATCTCGAACTTTTTTAGGCTTAGTTGAAATTTTGGCAATACTTTCTTCATTAAATTTATCAATAAAAAGTGAAGGAATCGTCCCACAGTTTTCATTTTGACACCGTTGAAAAAAGCGACATTTTTTACTCCAGAAATATCTCGACCCATGGTCGAAAAAGTAACCTATCTCCAAAGGAAAAAAATTACAAGCAATTAAAAATAAAGTTCGAATAAATCTAATCTCCATTAAAATTACTGATGTTTTGTTTCGCATTGCCATGGTTACGTCTTTTAGCTTCGCTTCATTTTAATTTCTTAAAGATCCACAAATTTGGCGCCACGGAATTTAAGCAATGAAGAAATGTTTTCGCCAATTCTGCATATTTTACGATCTACGTTATGATAATTCCCCCCAGACAAAGTAGAAATTGCGGGAAGAGTTTGAAAACTTAGGAGTCTTAGAAATTTTCCCAATTGTCGTCAAATTTGTGGACGCCAAAAACCAAAGGCTAATGTACTTCGGCCATGGCCTTGCTGATAGTGGCAGAAGCAAACAATGAGGTTGTTTCCTTCAGTATAAAGAAGTACTTTTAGTCACTGAAATTTTTTTCAACAGTGCGGTTCAAACACTTGATAGTTTATTGAATTTTTTTAACTTTTCAATTTACAAAGTTTAAACGGAACAACGTCTGTCGAGTCCTCTAGTTATTTTATAAAAGCAAATTAGCATCTGTTTTAAAGGCTCTAGTTTTCAGTTAAATGTCATTAGTTTCACTGAAAATAGATAGAAAATATTTAAAATTCCTCAACTCTTTCTTGGCTCATTCTTTAACATTCAAGATGATTAATGATTTGGAATTGGATGTGAAAAAGAGCTATTTATGTAGTAAAATATATAGGTGAATCAAAATAATTTCTTGTAATATTGACATTCGTTGTGGCAAAAAAATATCACAGCATATTGCCTCCTTGATTATTTAAATTTCTCTTAAGGTTAATAATTTCCTTTTGGAGTAAGATTTTATTTCCTTGGTTACACTGGGCAAAATGAAGGCAAGACATGTCTTTGATCAATTTTCTTGGTTTCTTTCTTTCTTTTTTTTTTTTTTTTTTATTTTAATGTTCAATCTTTTACAGTGGCGACAGAATGGTGCAGTGGTTAGGCGTTGGGCTTCTAACTCCCAAAGGCGCAGATTCGAACCTTTCTTGAGTCGGTGGAATTTCAACAGACTGGAAATCGACAGCGTCCATGTCGTACAGCGTATGAAAGTTTCGCAGCATGTATCTATATATATGCAGCATATAAAATCACTCGTTTGGGGGGAGCACCCCTGCAGAAGGAGTGGGAGTTATCAGGAAAACTATCTGTACATCTAAAGCAATTCTAAAATCGTTGATACTAAGATAAATTTCCATTTTGAGTAAACAATTTTTGAAACTTCTCTGCGGAAGTAAATCCTTGAGGATATTTTGTTGAAAATTCTTTCAGGATTGTTACATCTTAGCGAAAGAATTTCGGAGCTTTCAGATAACGTCAGCCGTGAACTAGCTTGACTGTCAACGCGAAGGTGCAACACCATTACTCTTCAGCAGAGTGACCTGACGCATCAAGGTTTTTATTTTTTCCCCTTCTATTTTTCTCTATTTGAGTTTCTTGTTGCCGCCTTTGATTGCCGTTCTTGGAAATGATTAATTCCATGGACAAATCTTTCGTAAAAGTTATTTATGTTACAATATATACAAGAAGTGCATAGTAAAACTTCGATAAGACATCTTTCTTAATCCATTTGCCTCGTTCGAAAAAGTGGAAAGGCCCATATCACTTTCGTTTTTTTTAAGCTAGAAATATTTGGAAAACAAAAGTCAGGACACACTAAGTGTTAGTAACACCCTAATAAGTAGTCACCCGGGGTCACTCCGTTTTAGTCATCGTTTTCCTTTAGTCCGGACAAGGTCTCTTTCACGGTAATGTAAAATTTTCCTCTTTTACTAGTCATCAAATTTAATGACCCCAACAAAATCAATAAATATGTTTTGTTTTACCCCGGTTAACTAGTCATTCAAAAATTGGTTTCTAAAATTCTCTTTTCTTATCGGAACTTAGAAAATAGCGTCGGATTTAATTGAAATGCTGTAAGATAGTCATCTTTGCTTGACAACTCGTTCTTCGCTTCTGGTCATTCATAGCATACTTCTTGCTCGCTTCTGTTGCTTTTAACATGTGAAGAAAACTAAAACTTTACCTCTTTATCTTTTAAAGAAAAAAGAAAGAAAAGCCTTGCTTTAAGAGTTTTTAAATGTAAAACAGCAGTTAAAATGAGGATAGCTATGCAGAGAATATAAATTAAACTCCACCCAGCAAAACAGAAAAAATGTACCGTAATTACATTGAAATAATCTGTTATTAATTTTATATAATGTAAATAAGAGAAAAAAAAACTTGGAAACAAAAACAAGTTTTTTTTTTCTTTTTCATTCTCTTTTTAGTTTCTACGAATTTATAAGTATTGATTTCATAAGATATTGTTTTTCTCACTGAATTCTACAGCTATTCATGAGAGTACTTCAGTAATTTTAGGGGTTTTTTTTCTTCTTTAATTTTCCACTCCACATAAGGAAGTTACTTCGCATAAGTGGTCAACATTTTTTGCCCCCTTGAGTGACGAAATCAACGAGGTTTTACTAGTTTGGTTTTGCTCAATATAAATTTATATATTTGAAAGAATTTGTGAAATTCTATTTGATAGTTTTGCACGGTATGATAGTTCTTGAAATCTTAAAATGGTCAACACATATAATGGTGTAACCATAAGACAGGTATCGCACAAGTAAAACGAATCTTCTTTTTTCTTCCTTTTATTTTCTTATTTATTTCTCTGTCTCTCTCTTTTTTTTTCTGGAGAAAAGAGCGACGCATCGATTACGAACTTTTTGTGATGAAGTTGTTTCAATGAATGTTCGAAAATGCAGGCCAGTAAAGCTTGATTGATTATTATTCAACAATGTCCTTCTGATTGTTGCTTTTATCAAGAAAAATACTAAAATCAGTTTGTAGTCGTCTGTTTGCTCTAACTAGAAAGCCACGTTAACTGTGCACGAATGCATGCGTGCATAGATGCGTTGAATATATGAATCAAAAATGTGGTTAAATATGATTTTGCGTAGACTTTTCAAACTTCATTTTAGATCTTTGTCACAAAACAGAAGAACAATGACTTTTCCTTAATACTTAAGGTGAACTTAAAAGTAGTACTGCTTCATATTCAAAATAAATATCTCTATTTATATGGGTTATGAGGTTCCTGAAGTCTTGACCGAAGAGCAATACTCCGAAGAGCAATACTTCCATTTATAAGCATTTGTCACGCAAATGAAAGTTGAGGAACTCATCTTCTATGTGCAGCTGATGATGAAAGCAGTACGCAAGCATATGAAGAAGGTTGGTATACGAATGCAAAACTTTATCAACTACATATTTTTTACACAGAAATGCTTTTTCACGATTTTATTTTGAGCATACACAGCTCTTTGAAAGACAAATACCTTTTGATTTTTTTTTTAAAATCAAGCTGGCTTCTTATTTTTTGTACGTTTAATAGGAGTAGGTAAGGAAAATTTTAATTTGACAACGCAATGAGGCTTTGACAATGTTCGTAACACACTTCTCGTTTTTCAAAGTATTGTTTCCAAGTATTGTACTGAAACTCGGAGATTTGAACCCGCCATGAAGGTTTTGACCAGAATACTTTATCATTTCGCTCCGAAACAAATTAAAAAAAAAAAAAAACTAATATTGAAGGATTAGGACAATATTTACCGAGAATTTTTTTGCATGAAATCATAAATAATCTGCCTCTTGCAGTTAACTAACTCAACCAGTATTATCTAGCTACAGGGGGGGGGGTAGAATGATTTTTTGATATTCATAAGAAATGCCACGGATTAAACTCTCAAGCAAAACTAGGATTTCTTCAAAATTTCTTGCCAAGCTTTTGCAATTAAACTATATTAAAATAAAATTTCTTCTCTACTTTAAAACTCCCTTCTTCTTGATCATTCTACCTAAACTAATAATTACATAAAAAGTCTAATTTCCGCGTAAAAACAATATTCGACACAAATCGAGTTCCGTCCAGTAGCAGAAACAGCTACGACGTGATGCGCCGCAGATTCTTGAAAAAGTCTGCTGACTATTTTTAAGTTGAGGGAGAAAATACCACATTTTTTAAAGAAAAAAACTTTTATAATTCCAACTAATACAGATCAACACCGTATTTTCTAGGGTATAATCTACAGGTCGCATGTATATTTGTATCTTGTTTTCAAGTTTTTTTTTGCTGACGATTTAGATTTTACGCTTAATCTATTGTCAGTTAGGCCTGCAGACTATTGTTTCATTTTTGATCTGCGTCTCAAGACTACTGGAAAAAAATTCTGCTACCGAGGCGGTCAGCACACACGGAGTGCTCTTGTGTAATAAAATATCTCAAGGAAAGTACACTGTTAAAACTACAGGATGCATTAGGCACCTTTCAGGGGGAAAACGCTTGTTCACCAGCGGCACCCAATACGGAGCCGAAATCGCACCTCTAAATAGGGTGAAAAACAGGCACCTTTTAAAAATAGGCAGCCAGGGTGAAAAAAAAAAGGAACCTTCAGAGAGAGAAATAGCACCCTTACTATAGATCCTCCTCCTCCCTCCCCCGTATTGTGTGCGTTTTTGAATACAGTTGTGTATTTATTTATTTATTTATTTTTTAAAGTTTTGTTTTGATTTATGATATTCTACGTTTTGGACATTTTTCACATTGAACTTGGTATTGGAAATGATTAAAACATGTAATTACAGCATTTGATCATATTTCAGAGTTTTCAACATAGTTAAGAAGTGCTCATAGCTTTAATTCATCTGATCGTGCTCCAACTCAGTGTTTCTCAACCTCTTTTGACCCATGGGCGCGGTAAAAGCAAATGAAAAACTTTGCGGACCGGTGAAATCTTTATCGTTTTCTTAAAAATTCATAAAATAAATAATATGAATAATAACTCTGGGGCTGTTAAAAAACATGTGAAAAAATTCAGGGTTCTGATGGGTTTTTTTTAACAAAAAGTAATGTTAAAAATTAATAAAACAATAAATATCTACCCCTTCACTTGGTATCAAAGATCTGTCACAACTACCTTATAATTTAAAAACGAGTAATTATTTAAAACATGTGAGAAATTATACATTTACTAAAATATGACGTATTCCGAAATTGAAGCATAGCTGTACTTATGGATTATTTACATGATGAGCCAAAAATACTCAGGGATATTACAATTACGGAAAAACAAATTCGTTTCATAAACCTTAATCAAGAGTAACAAAATATAATGCACATCAAGTTTTTCAACCAGTTAAATAAAAAACCAAAAGAAATTTCTAACACTATCGCTAACCGCTAACAGGAAATGATCCTAACACTTGAATGAAAAAGCAAAAAAAAAAAGAGTTAGACGGAGAGAGATTTTTTTTTCACTAGCTTTCTGTTATAATCTACGATGCACAAGAAACATTTTTATTAAGGTTCTTTTGGTGATTAATAAAAGCTGCTTATCGAGTATTCAAGAAAATAATGACAGATATTTTTAGTAGCGTTTTGAATGATGGAAATTTCACAATAGTAACGGTAAACGGGAACTAGAAGACTAACGGTTACTGAAAAGCAATAAATGCACTTTTAAACACTTAACTATGTTTGAAAGCCCTAAAAGCTACAAAGTGATCAAAAGCTGTACTTACTTGTAATTTTGGATAATTAATCCTAGAAAAGTTGTGTTTTAATCCAGTAGTGTACTTCATTCAATGCGAAAGACACACAAACGCAATCATCATTTGTCCGCCATATTGAGGTGGTTGAATATGTATGTCTAAGGCAAAAAAACGCATGCGCAATGAGTCTTTCTGCGATTGCATGCTGTTTTGGCTCCTCTGCTCTATTTTCTGGCTTGCATTGCACCTTCAGGCACTATGCTTTCACCTTAGAGGGAATATTTTCACTCGTCTGGAACCCCTGGTTATAACAGTGTAGGCTCTCATGAAGATTTCTTGTATCAACGCAGTTTTTTTCTTATAACGCTACCGAAGTTTGTTAGTGTAGTGATGACATAAGTGCAGAAATTAAGTGACTCCTTTTCAGTTTTGATGTGATATAAAATACGCATTTTGGAATGATACAAAACATACAAAAGTATTACCTAAGTTTTAGTAACAGTCAGTCATACTGTTGATAAGTAGTTGAGTTATCGTCCCAAGCTGCCCTCTAAGCTAAGGAAGAACTACAAGCAAATACCAAATTGCTTCCAGGCATTTTGTATTTGATTGTATAGTTCTGCCTTAGCCCCGGCTTGGTGAGGTAACTTACAACTTCCCAAGCCTACCCGAACTTTGGCGAGGTTAGCCGCACCAAGATTGAGGATTCAGAGGGCGCTTCATGGGGGTTATGGCCTTTTAAAAATAAACTAAGGAAGCTGAAAACAGCGCTTTGTGGATCTGAATTGTTCGCCTAGATCTCCTATTTAAGCCCAAAAAGGAGAGTTATGAGCCCCTACTTCCGGAAATAACTTACTCCATAAACTGGATCTTCCCCTGGTCCTTAATCAATTTCAGTTTAAGTTAACAAAGGTAAAACCAGCTCAAATGAAAGACATATATCTTCAGAACGGTTACAGCTATTCCAGACTATAATGCTCTGAAATAGGCGTGAAACTCTAATATCCAGAAATCCAGACATAGACAAGCTAATTGGTAGTTGCTTGAACTCGGATTATTGCTATGCACAAATAAAAGAACATTAATTCATAACACTTAAGAGGACTGTAAGACAACAAGTTTCTGGTTGGTTATTGTTCCGTAATAATGACTTTTAAGAATAATTACATCATTAACGACCTCAATGTGAACGTTAAAGAAAATTAAGAGGGTCAAGAAAAAATTTCCAAACTCATCTTCATTTGTGTAATTTCCCCCCCCCCCCCCCATAATAAAAAACTGGAAGCCCGACTTCAACTCTTGCTGTTTTTTAGTTAATAAGTCTTTCAGATGAAAATTCTGTTTAAAAATTTGCATTTTTTTTTTTTTTTTTGAAAAAGGGCAGCTGCTTTCCCTAAATGGCGGGCTGGATAACGGACCTTTTCCCTAATCAACCAACAAGTCGTTCTTATAGTATTCGGGGGGGGGGGGGAAAGGCAAATAAATATATACATCGTTTTTCTTTAAATTATATTTATCAATGGTAAGAAGGAAGAATCAGAACTCTTTTATGAAGAACTGCAACAATGCATAAACATCTGTAATAAGAACGAGGGTCTGCTCTTGCTGGGAGACCTAAACGCCCGAATAGGAAATGAACAGAATCCAAACATTGTGGGCACTTTTGGCGAAGTCAGTTTGAATGAAAAAGGAAGACAACTGAGAGACTGACATTTAACAGCTTGAAAATAACTAATACTTTCTTCAGAAAGAAAGAAATCAATAAATATACATGGAGTGCAAGAGGACACCTGGATGGATACCCATGTCTAGATAGTGATATTTATTTGGATCATTACCTAGTCGTGTCAAAGGTCAAACTATTGTCCAGATGGAGGAAAATAAAATCTAGAAAAACCAAACAAGAGGAAGAAATTTATCAAGTATCCCTGTTAAACGAAGATAGTGTTAGAAACCTATACCAAGAACGTTTAAGACAACATTTGGAAGAAGAAGTTGAAACATCGAACGAAGTAAACGAAGAATGGGATAATATCAAGAGCCTGTCAATCGGGCAGCGTATGAGGCGCTGGGGAAAAGTAAGAAAAAGTTTGGGAAAAGAGACCTAAGTATCTGAAACGAAGATATAGAAAAAGCTGTCAAGGAAAAACAGATAGCATATAAAAATATGTTACAAAAGAATTCAGAACTAACAAAAAATATTTACAGAGAAAAGAGAAACCTTGCAAGGCACATTACACGTAAAGCACATCAAGACTCGTGGGATAAATACATCAGTAATATCGAAAATGATTTACATGGTAGACAGACAATGACTTACAAGATGATCAGGAAATATAATAAAGATATAGGGACGACGGAAATATTCATGTTATCAAAACGGAAGAGTGGGTTGACCATTATAAGAACCTCTGGTACAACCCAAATGCGGCTACTGAGACACAAATTGGTGATATTGATGATGACGTAAACAATATTGATTGGTGGGAACTACAGGAGGCTTTAAATACAGCCGAAAACAGGAAATCTGTGGGTACAGACAACCTGAACTCAGAACTCCTAAAATATGGAGGACCCCTTTTACATGAAAAACTGCTCCACCTTTCTAACATGTGTTGAAAGAACTGTAAAATACCCAAAGAATGGAAAACTGGCAAAATTCTATCAATTTTCAAAAAGGGAGATAGAAATGATTGCGGAAACTACAGAGGGTATTAGTATCCTAAATAGTGCTTACAAACTATACAATAAGATAATTAACACTAGAATCAGAACGATTATTGATACGTTGTTATTGGAAAAACAATCAGGCTTTAGACGGGGTAGGTATAGACGATGTTTTTGTGGTAAAACAAATAATAGAAAAACGTAGAGAATTTAACCATGAAACGCATATGCTATTTATAGATTTTGAAAAGACTTTTGACCGTATAGATAGAGGAAAATTATGGACTATAATGAAGAAAAGAGGCATCCCTATACACCTAATACAAGCATGCCAATCCATCTATCAAAGTACAAAAATAAAAACTGATACAATGAAAATAGAAACCAACCAGGGTGTGCATCAGGTTTGTGGTCTATCACGAACCCTTTCTAACATCTGTATTGACGACGTTTTACGTACTTTTCTCCGCACACACCCCACCACTTAGCTGTAAGCCTTAGGTTCCACCGTCCGGGGGTTCCGCGTAGCGGCTGGGTGCGACGGTCGATAGTCGTCTCGGCTACGGACGGTCTTGGTGCTTATTGCGCCGGGGAAGGTCCCCGTGCTGGGTGTCAGCCCAGCTGGGAGTTTACCCCTTAATGTGTGAACCTTGCTCGCCGTGTAGGAAAACATTGGTCAAGACTGGTATTTCACTCAACATGACAACTGTAATTAATACATTACTGTTTGCTGATGATTTGATCATTATCCAACCGAATGAAGATGACCTACAACTATCCCTTTACACACTACAAAAAATGTATCAAGACTACAATATGAAGATCTCGATACAGAAAACTAAATCGATGGCATTCCGGGGAAAGGAACCGGTAAGAACTAAAATTGTCCTCAACAATCAAATTATTGAACAGGTCAATAATTTCAATTTCCTTGTCTGCAACATTTCATACCAACACGATTCTGATTTCCAGAACAAAGTGTATAAATTCCAACATATTTGTGGTGCGCGTTAAAAGGAAAGACAAGAAGAGAAACTCAGATGAAGTTCTATAGGGTTATCGCAGTGCCAACACTGCTCTATGGCTCGGAAACATGAATCATGAACTCCCAGACACCAAACAGAATTCAGATCTACAGTCTTAACGGAAAAATTACTGATTATCGTATCAAATGGAGAGACCTCGTACGAAGAATGTCGCGTGGAAGACTACCAAGGACCATCTACTACTATCAACCCAAAGGCAAACGAGACCGCGGTCGACCTATAAAGCGGTGGGTAAACCAGGAAGCCGGAACAGGCTGAAAGACTAATCCATGAAGAAGATGATGATATTTATCAGCCAAATATTTTACTCCGTTTTGGAAAATTTAATGTGTGGCTAAGGGGAAAAAAAGGGGAGGGGGACATAGTTTTATTATACAGTGGCCGCCGCTTATATGATTCACGTTTGTTCTAAACAGTTTTGATTCCATTAAGCTGCGGATTCAATAAAGCGGGTAATTCAATAAAGCTGGATTTTGTTCTGTTTTTGACAATTCGAGTCAATAAAACGGTTGATTCAATTAACCACTGATTCAATTAATCTGCGTTCACTGTATTTTATTTTCATCATATTGCTTTTTATTAAGTGGTTACTATATTTCTCATACAATGTATATTTTAACAAAGACTTTGTAATGTTTTCCTATTATAAGCATCATCCTGTGTGGTGCAAAAAAAAAAAAAAAAGAATCAAGTGCTTATCAAAGATTGTAAGTATGTATTGCTTCTAAATTCAGTAAATGGGTGAAATTTCTCATTCCGAGCGTGGTGGTTACGGTAAACTGGCAAGAACGCCCAACTAAATTCTTAGGGTCGGTGCTTAATTGTCCCTGAAGTCCCATTTGCCGGGGAACTCCTCGACATCTAAAACAGATAAAGCCGTAAAAATGGTAGGGGCGGGGAACTTCGGGGTCTCATGTCATGTTATGTCTTATAGTATTCCAAGTGTAAATCAATTGGTCTTTTTGAATGCACAAACCCGCTTTCATCTAAAGCAGCGATGTTATCAAAACGAATTATAGCCACTATCATTTAGGAGCAACACATCATTAACTGCTGTATTGTCTGAATCGCAGCTCTCTATGAAAGTGAAGCAGTTTTCAATTTGCTCAATCTGAGCGGACGAGAAGCCATGTCTTTCTAGTAGGAAACTTAGGCTGTGTTTGCATCATAGAAGTATAGTATAGGGGGTTTTTTGGGGGGGGGAGGAGGTGATTAAAGTGGTGAGATTGTGCTATTGAAATTTACTGTGGGTATGCCTTTTTTAGAGAGTCGTTCATGTGACTTATAATATCAAATAACTTTTTATTGGGGGTTGCATAGCCAGGATTTCATATTTTTAAGGGTCTAATATACAGAATACAGAGTGGTTCAAACGGGGTGACCCCCCTCCCCCATCGTATATTCAGTGTTATGTTCGTTACGCAGCCACTTTACAGTCTTGAAAGTAGTAAAAATCGGCAGAGCACCATCTATGTCGTAACACAGCGGAATTCTGCTCCATGTTATTGCAGATGTTTTGCTGGGTTCGGAGCAGAATTTTAAACGCAATGTTCTAAACGCCCAAATTAAGTGGAATATGGTGCAGAATTCAGCTGTGTTGCAACATGGATCTTGTTCAACTGAAGTTCTTAAGACTTCAAAGTAACTGTTAAGCCCAGCTCGATAAATTTTTGCCCCCCTGCAAAAACTCAGTGGGTCCTCTCCTAGACCAGCAGTGTATATTGTTTACGTAAATAAGTCTCAGTACTAGTTTTTTTTTTTCTTTTTTTTCCCTCAATTTCTTGGGCCGTGGATCTCTTAAGGATGTGTCCCCCCCCCCCCGAACTGTATAGACCGGGATCTGAAGGGGGTTGAGCATGCATGGAAAGGCTGACGCAATATTATTTCTGATTATTGTTACAGGCACGATGGTGATTATGAAACCACATGTCGTCGCCCCCCTGGGTGGTCGATAACCCCGGGGGAGGGGGGAAAGCAGTGGGGGAGCCGTTTTCTAAAACACTCATAACTCGCGAACTATTTGAGATAAAACACTGAAAAAAGTGGCAATCGACGCAACAAAACAAGGGCTTCATAAAAGCTAAATATGATTATGGACCTATCTTTGTTGGTTTCTGAGTAAAATTCCATTTTTCGCAAACAAGCAAAATTTTTGAATAAAATGCGCGAAACAAACTTTTTTTGACCAAAATAAATTCCAAATCGAAATTGTTTGATTTTTTTTCTTAAATAAAGTCCTAAATATCATTATTCAGTTTGTTAAAACTATTTAAGTACTGTTAACGCGTTGAAAAACAAAATGACAGTAGCAAGCTCGAACACGATTTGCAGTGTAGTTCAGGATCTAAAGGGGGGTTTTGAGCATGCATGAAGACCTGACGCAAAATTATTTCTGATTAATGTCACAGGCACTATAGTGATTATGAAACCACATGTCCTCGCCCCCCTGGGTGGTCGACAACCCCGGGGGAGGGGGAAAGCATTGGGGGGGGAGCCGTTTGCTAAAACACTCATAACTCACGAACTATTTGAAACAAAACACTGAAAAAAGTGGCAATCGACGCAACAAAACAAGGGCTTCATAAAAGCTAAATATGACTATGATAATATCTTTGTTAGTTTCTGAGTAAAATTCTATTTTTCACAAACAAGCAAAGATTTTGAATAAAATACGCATTTTTTTTCTTCAAATTATCAAAATTATTTAACTATTTAGGGAACCAATACAATCTGAAATGTCATTATCCAGTTTGTTTAAAATTACTTAATTATTATCAAAGCGTTGAAAAGTGAAATAAAAGCAAGCTCAAAAAGCATTTGAGGTAATTCACAAGAGGAAAAAAAAAAACAAGTTTGCGGGATGTATCTTGAAGACTCGAAATAAACCAAAGTAAATTTTGTGGCTCTCCTGTTTTGGCGGTTTTATTTCGTAATATTATCAAAACAATGTCCCAGTTAAGTAATTACTTAACCTTTAACGCATTATAGCTGCTTAGTATGGGTCACAATGGGACTTTTTTTTAAATTAAAACATGCAAGTTTGCAAGTACGAAGTAATTACGGAAAGGATAAATGATCAGGATAACCCTTTTGCAGATTTTACACCTGAGTTATGAAACATAGTGAGCGAGGCTACTGCCACATAAGCAGCATCAAAATTTCAGTGGAACGTTAAAGAAAATGTGAATAGTCTCTTATACAGAGAAGTCCTGCAATGGCAATGTCTTCAATAGCGACTGTAAAACAGCAAAAGAAAACCAAAAAAACATTTAACCTGGGAAACGTTAGCTCAAAAGTGATGTTAGTACATCTAAAAATCATTCCCATACAATAAGCCCAATGCTAGGTTAGGTTCATCAGAATGGTTTACTGAAGCAAAGAGCGAGGTCCGATTTCGTGAATGTAATTGAAAATGATACTTCTTGCAGCAAAACTTTGGAAGAAGCACCCTATTTTAAGAACAAAGTTCAAGTTATCGATGGAATGAATGACTCTGGTCCATAAGGTCCCAAACACTACTTTCAAATGTAGCAAAGATTTTGCAGGTGTCCAAATAAAAAATAATAAAATTTTCTCTCCAATTGTCAAACTACACGAGTGGACCTTAAACACGATCGGTACATCTCACTGTCGTTTTCATAACTTGAAAACCAGAAGTTCCGGAAAGTACATTACAATAATTTCTTGTCATTTCCATCAGAAATAAATATAATATCAGCTCTTTACCATGCTCCTACAATTCTTTCCAACATGTGCTAAGAAGTATTGCTCAACTGTACTATTGAATCAATTCCCCTGTACCTTAGCAGTGCCTTTAGATGTAACCAAGTTTGGGTTTCACTTAAATGAAAATAAAACAACAAAGCCCCACACCTTATGATGCAGCCAGTGTTACCAGAGAGTTTAATTCCACCCTGCGCAGGCAAGAACTGTAAATAATATTGTAATTGATTTATTAATAATTCATCTTGCTGTAAATACTGTGCTTTTAAGACTAAAGCAAAAACCCATAAACTACAAAATACTCGGAAGAGAACGATTCATAGAACAATTACAAGCAGGCTTGGAGTAATCGCCGATTACGTAATCATAATCTGAGTAATCGATTACGTTTTTGTGTAATCATAATCATAATCATAATCTGTCGGTAGGATACTGCCGTAATCGTAATCAAGATCATAATCAGGATTTTCATGCGTAATCGTAACTGTAATCTAAGTAAAATAATCCGTAATTTAAACCTTGTAATCGTGTAATCTTGACTTTCTAAAAAAGTGAAAAAAATTAAGCCGCCCAATGTTTGCAAAGATAACATAGTTCAATAGTAACATAGAAAACGACTTCTTTCTGTAAACGACTATTCAGTGGTCGTCCGGTTGTCCCCACTCGTCCTTGTTTGCAAATGAGAGTCATAAATGGAGTCCTATTGTAAGTGTTTAGAACAATTAGTACCCCATGGGCGCTTTTGCGTTTCAGGGCTTCTTGGGAACTTCTTCCCAAATCTTTACAATTGGTCATTCATCAGTTTCCCTTTCATCTGTCAATGTTAGGCAATCAAGCAAAGCACATTGCCGCCCCAAAATCGTATTTTAGCAGAAAAAGTACAATGATATCAAAAGTACAACAAAGTTTCGGGAGACAAAAAGCTTTTGGTTTTTTTATATTTTTATGAGAAAGTAGTGAATGACTGAAAAAAGATTTTGTCAAAAGAAAACCAAATTCGCATTTGTGTTTCAGTGATTCTTTAAACACTCTTTAGTCTTTACATGTGTTGCATTTATTTTTTGCTACATGATATCTAATCTAAACCCAGGTGAATAAGGTTTTTTTTTGTATGTTTTCAAAATAATTTCTCACATAGTTTCATCTTAAATGTATGTTTATATGATAACAACTGATATTATCTCTAATTAATGAGTATGTATGAAAGTAAAAAGTTTGTATTGATAGATTTTATAAAATTTGTTTACGTTTTTTTGTATCAAGGAATTAACACAAATTTTGAAATTTAATTGTCTTTTTATGCCTCATTTTTAAAGTGAGAAAAATTGCACTTCGCTGCTGCATTAAAACTGTGATGTATAAATATTATTATAAAACTAGCTTTTTCCCGCGGCTTCGTTCACGTTGATGTAGTTTTTTTTCAATCGGTTCAAGTTAACAGCCAACACAGGCAGAGGTCAAATAATTACCAAAAAATGGTTTGTCTCCAGTTTCACTGACATTTCAAATTGCCTGGCCCTTTAAATGTATCAAAAGGTATGATTAAAACTGAAAATCAGGGGAAAGGGGGGTAAATGAAATGTCGGCGAAACTGGGAAGACATCCAAAAAATCACACAAAATAAATCACGAAAACGTTCAGGAGTTCTAAAGAAGTTAGTTTGGGTAAAATTCCCAAAAAATCCAGTTCGAGTGAGGTCAACTATTCTTAAATGAAGTGAAACAGTGCCCTTATAATTCCGATCTCCGTCAAATAATATCCAGCGCTACACCAGCTATCTAAATTATTGTATAATGTATAGCTTCTTACCGGAGATATCGTCCCAAAATAGGGTCAACAATCACTACAAATCCTGATTCTAATAATGTCCCTTTAGTGTGAGAACATCAAACCTTTAAAATCCCCATCAGAAGGAAATCAACTGTTTCTAAATAACGTAAACGGTCCTGATTACAACACCAAAAAGTTCAGAGTGAAAATACCATTAAAATCAGAGTAAGGACAACATTTTTTTTTTAAAGTTACCATTTAAATGAGGACAATAGTACAAAAAAAACCCATTTCGCAAAGAGAAAAATTCCCAAAAGTCTCTATTAGAATGGTCTCTATCAGTGTTTTCAAATAACATTTCCCTCTGATAATCTCAGTCATGATTATTTCCAAAAATCTTCATCAGTACAGGTCCGATAGGATAAAAAACAAATAAAAAAACATAAACAAAATAAAAGAAAGAAAGAAAGAACAATATTCTCCATTGTCGCTATTAAAATAGGGACATTAATTCCACATAATCCTAATTAGCACCATTAGGCCTTAAAAATACACACACACAAAAAAAGAAAAGTTTCATAAAAATTTCAAAGAATTCGCCATTGCACTAACGTAGTCGTCTGGTAAGACTGGAGATAAAAAATGAATTTGGTGGATTAATTTACATTTTAATAGTGGTTTTAATGTTATTTAAGAGTGTTTTTCCACTAATTTGGCGGATTAATTTTAACCTCAATACCTCATAGTACTTAATGGTCTTTTTACCAAAATTAATTTGGCGGAATTTTTACATTTTAATGCAACTTTAGTAATGGCTGTAGAAAATTTTTGAACACTCGTCCCGAACACGTTATCATAACTCTTCCTATCAAATAAGTTTTTAAAATGTCATTTTGTTTAGTTTCATTTTATGCTTTTATAATTAAAAGCCTTGTTAAAATTAAAATAAATCCAAATCCATTATTAATTGCCAAAGGACCACAGTACCATTCATTCGGTTGAGACTTGTCAAGTTTATGAAACTGCGTAAAATGTTTGGTTAATCTATATTCATAAGATATGATTTTTAATTCCGAACAGAAGATGCTATAAAGAAAATGTTTGCATGTATTTGGCCGTTCCTGGCGAAAAATAAATCTTTGTTCGACGGTAACTGGGGGTAGGGGGGCAGACTCTATTTCATAACTTTATTTAGTTACCAGATAATTATACGTAGTAAAAATACCCCGCGTTGCCTGGGTCTGTGAAAATTATGAGAAACAATCGCTACTTTTATTCGTTCTCTGCTGTAACCGAAATAACTCAAAACACACCGCTTTGACGTGATTAAAAATAGAGCTTCTTCCTAACCCATAAAAGTAAAATGGCAATAAATATGAAGAACAAAATAGTACTCTTTTAGAAACTAAAAAACGATACTTAAGCATATACAAATTTGAACAATTTTCAAAATATGAAATTAAACTTCATTTGTTTAAAAAGATTTATCTTTTTTTTTTCTGAACATAGTGTAAAACCTTTTCTATATTACTATTAAACTACAAACTTTTAAAAAACTTAGCCGCCCGTAATCCCTTACTGTGATTGAAAATGTTATTAAATTTGCATTAATCATATTGGGATACCTTAAATGAGGCGCCCGCTCCCTACTTTGTAAAACTGTGTGTTACTCATTTTCATCGAAGAGATAGTGTCGCCAAATACTGAGATATTCCTGGTGGTTATAAAATGTTGCTACCCGAAATGCTTTCAATAAATAGTAAAAATTTGACAATTGTTTGAAATTGTGCGCAAAGACAAATTAATGGAAGTTTTTGTGCTGTTTATGGATTTGCCTGATTTAGTTGGCGAATTATTTTACGTGTTAACAAATTTAAAGAAAGAAATATTAAAGAAATTGCGATATTTGGTTAAATGGTGAAAACCGAGAAACAGTATTACGTACTCTTTAGCTTCACAAACGGCGACAGTTGAAAAAATTCCCAAATGCCTTAGCTATTGAAATGATTCCACAAAAAAAGTTTGGCTAGATTCCTGCTGATCGATTAAATAACCCAGTCAACACAAATAAATAAATAAAAAAAACAGATTAATTGCCTCAAAATTGCATGAAAATGTAAAATAATCAGCCAAATCCATGTATTATTTGCCAATCTTGGGCAAAAAATCTTACTTCAAGATTTGACTTGAGAAAAGCCTTGAACAGTCACGAAAAGCAAAAATAGTCAAAAATACAACAATTTTCGCTATCGACAGGGAGTTGAGATGATACACTAAATACTGTATTGAGTTGAGGAAAGTCTTCGAACATGGAACTAAAAAGCTCATAACTCGTTTTTTATTCTACTTGGAAATTTCGAACAGGTGCCATCTTCAGCAGAAAAATCACAGCTTTCGATGGACATGTAATGTAAATGTGTGCAAGTATTTTTTCATCCCCATATTAGAGAATTTATACGAAAATTGTGTTTTATTGCCCCCCTAAGGGGGGTTTGCCCCCATATCGGGACGAAAGCTACCCTATGTGTTATTCTGATGCTATGCATAAGCTATATTATTGTAAAGTTCCATCAAAATCCGTTCAGTAGTTTTTGCGTGAAAGAGTAACAAACATCCATACATCCAGACAAACTTTCGCATGTATAATAGCAGTAAGATAGTAAGATACTCATTTATGCAAAAAAAAAAAAAAAAAATGCTGCGTGACTAAAAAGTGGAAATCATAGCAAAACATGTTATGCTCAATCTTATTTTTTATTAGTGTTAAGTTGAAACCTTTTAGCACTTGTTAAAGGGCAATTTCTTTAGTAAGTGATTGATTCAAGAATAAAATCAAAGCATATGCAAATAGCTTATAAAATGATCATAAAATTGATCCTGTAAGAATTGTAGGGGTCTAACACTCATACGTATCCTTTCGCTAAAACTACCACCCAAGTATTTTTTAGCTTCTGCATCATCTGCTCCAGTTCAACGATTGTTTAGCACTGCTGGAAATTTTTTCACTTCTCAAAGAATGAGAAAAAAAGAAAAAAAATAGACATTTTTAAAGTATTAACTACACTTAAATGCATTTAATTCCTTTTTTTTTTAATTTTCAATTGTTTAGTTCCGTATCTTTTATTTACACTTACTGTGCATTTTATTAAACTGCAGTTTTTCTGCATAAAGACCCCATACGAGGTTCTTTTTTTTAAATAGTTGCGTATTAAATTAACTGATAATATCTTACTACTCTTATATATGCGAAAGTTTGTCTGTATGGATGTATGGATGTTTGTTACTCTTTCACGCAAAAACTACTGAAGGGATTTTGATGAAACTTTACAATAATATAGCTTATGCATCAGAATAACACATAGGGTAGTTTTCGTCCCGTTATGGGGGGCAAACCCCCCTTAGGGGAGCAATAAAATACAATTTTCGTATAAAATTTTTTAATATAGGGATGAAAAAATACTTGCACATATTTACATTATATGTCCATCGAAAGCTCTGATTTTTCTGCTGAAGATGGCACTTAGTCGAAATTTCTAAGTAGAATAAAAAACGAGTTATGAGCTTTTTAGTTCCATGTTCGAAGGCTTTCCTAAACTCAATACAGTATTTAGTGTATCATCTCAACTCCCTGTCGATAGCGACTATTGTTGTATTGTTGACTATCTTTGCTTTTCGTGACTGTTCAAGGCTTTTCTCAAGTCAAATCTTGAAGTAAGATTTTTGCACAAGATTGGCAAATAATACATGATTTGGCTGATCATTTTCCATTTAAACGGAACTTTAATGTAATTAATGATTTTTATTATTATTTATGCTGATTGAACACTTACTCATTATCCAATCAACCAGCAGATCGCCAAAATTTTTGCGGAAATATTTCCGTAGCTGATGCATTTGGCAGTTTTTTTCAATGTCGCTGTTTTTGAAGCCGAAGACTACGTCATAATGTTTCTCAGTTTTCACCATGTAAACAAAATATCGCCAATCAAAGAATCTTTAAAAAACTTTTTTTACTGTGTTAAATAATCCAGCAACTAAATTAGGCAAATCCATAAACAGCACAAAAACTTCCATTAATTTTTCCTTTTTGCACAATTTCAAACAATCGCCAAATTTTACTACCTTTTTTGGAAACATTTCGGATGAAAACTGTTTAGCGCCATTTTATGGTGACCAAAAGTATCTCAGAATCTGGCGACGATATCTCTGTAACGAAAATTAATATCATATCGTTTTACAAAGGAAGGAAAGAAGGGGGGAGCATCATCGAAGGTATCCAAAAACGATTCTCGACAATTCGGTAAAATCGCACCAAGAGCCCACAATGATTGAAATTTCCCAAAATAACTAAAGCAAGTATTATAAGGGGATTACGAGCAACGTCAATAGCAATACAGAGAAGGTTTTAGACTCCATGTTAAAAAAAAAGAGTATCAACAGATTAATCTTTTTAAACATGAGAAGAATAATTTCATGTTTTGGAAATTTGTATATGCTTAAATATAGTGCTTTCGTTTCTAAATCAATACTATTTTGTTCTTTATACTTATTGCTATTTTACTTTTTGGGGTAAGGAAGAAACTCTACTTTTAATCATGTCAAAAAGATGTGTTTTAAATTCTTCACTTACAGAAAAAAAAAGCAAGTAACGATTTTTTCTCATAATTATTACTGACCCAGGCAACGCCGGGTATTTTTGCTAGTACTAAATAATTTAGAATACAATGCTGAAATATACGACATAATTTTCAGAAATTATAAACTCTTAAATATTGAGCAGTTTAGCAGTAAGTTATTGCCCTTAAGCCAAGGCTAAGGCAGAACTGCTGCAGTGGCAAAACAATAATAAACAGCTGAATCAAAAACAATATGTACTGTGTATACATTTGAATAAGAGTGTGCCTATACCTGTACACATTGTACACAACCATTGTAGCGTTGTGTAATGTACGCAATTTGAATTTTCTAGATGCCTTTTATCTTTCATATATTGCTCTTTTCCTGCAACAGCGCAATAATTCAAAATAAATGATCTTTAAGTTAATACTGCACGGTAGTTGCAATTATCTCTTTAGTATTGAATCAAAAATCATAATTTTCAACTATCAGGTTGTTGTTGCAAATGAGTGGATATGTATACATAATAATATAGGGCTGTAATCGTAATCGAAATCATAATCGACATGTTATAATTGTAATCGATTACATTTTCTACATAAACGGATAGTTGCTGTAATCGTAATTACGTTTTGTCAGAGGATTATAATTGTAATCGTAATTGTAATCCCTCTTTTTTTGTGCCCGTAATCATAATCATAATCGATTACATTCCCTCGTAATTGACTCCAAGCCTGATTACAAGTCAACAAAAAAGAGTATGATCCAGCTTTCAGAATTTCTGATATATTAATGCTTTATGTATGCATATTGATATTCTACAATTATTTTTTAATACGCATTATTTTACTAATTTTATTTAATTAGTTTTTTTAGAACTCTAGTGTATAATTTTATATTTATATTCGTTTTCATAAAAGCTCAAGCTTCTCATTTTTTATATTTATTTAGTACATATTATTTCTTGTATCATTGTTCTTTGTTGAGTAAATTATAAAAAGCAATATATCCGCAAAACAATACCCGCAATATTCTTTTGTGCAAATTGAAAACACAAATTAATAGAAATAAATTAAAATTATATTTGAATTGAATCTACTCTGGGCCTGGTTCCCTAGTTCCTCTCAAATTTAAAGCAGTATATAACAAAATTAAAGCCATAGTTGAATACTTTGCAATTAGAATAAGTTTGTAAACTGAAGAATGAATAGTTCGTCATAAGGATAATAAAGCTATTTTTTTCTCCTTAGCATACTGCCGTTTTATTCAATGAGCTAACTTAGGCAAGTGCTTTCATTTTCTATTTCGCTTTTTAACGCTCACGTTGGTAATAATTAAGTAGTTTTAAACAAACTGAATAATGAAATTTCAGGTTTTATTGATTCCCTAAACGGTTAAATAATTTTAAAAAAGAACTTATCTTTGAAAAAAAAGCTTTTCGTATTTTATTCAAAATTTTTGCATGGCTGCTAAAAAAGGAATTTTAATTAAAAACCAACAAAGATAAGACCATAAACATATTTAGGTTTTTCAAGCCCTTGTTCTGTTGCATCTTTTGCCACTTTTTTCAGTGTTTTATTTCAAATAGTTCGCAAGTTATGAGTGTTTTAGCAAACGGCTCCCCCCACTGCTTTCCCCCTCCCCCGGGATTGTCGACCATCCAGGGGGGCGAAGACATGTGGTTTCATATTTACTATAGTGCCTGTGACATTAATCAGAAATAATTTTGCGTCAGATCTTCCATGCATGCTCAAAATACCGCTTCAGATCCTGAGCTATAATGCAAATCGTGTTCGAGCTTACTACTGTCATTTTGTTTTTCAACGCGTTAACAGTACTTAAATGATTTTAACAAACTGAATAATGATATTTTGCACATTATTTGAAAAAAAAAATCAAACAATTTTGATTTGGAATTTATTTCGGACAAAAAAAGTTTGTTTTGCGCATTTTATTCAAAAATTTTGCGTGTTTGCGAAAAACAGAATTTTACTCAGTAACCAACAAAGATAGGTCCATAATTATATTTAGCTTTTATGAAGCCCTTGTTTTGTTGCGTCGATTGCCACTTTTTTCAGTGTTTTATCTCAAATAGTTCGCGAGTTATGAGTGTTTTAGCAAACGGCTCCCCCACTGCTTTCCCCCCTCCCCCGGGGTTGTCGACCAGCCAGAGGGGCGACGACATGTGGTTTCATAATTACCATCGTGCCTGTAACAATAATCAGAAATAATATTGCGTCAGCCTTTCCATGCATGCTCAACCCCCTTCAGATCCTGGACTAGTAGGTACTCAGATCGGAACCTGAACTTTACAGCAAACATTCAACCATAGTAAAATTAAAAAAGTGTTACTCCCGCTTTCGGACCACTCTGTGTATTATACAGTGAAGCACAGTTTATAAGTTTCTCTTGTATACGTTTTTATCATTTATACATTTTTAAAATTAGTCACTGCTGAGTTCAGTACATAATAACGAATACCTATTATACTTTTTTCATTTAATAGGCTTGTTTCATGCAGTACTTTCAAAAACGTTTAAATCGTGCTTACTTCAAGTTTTCTTATATACGACTAATGAAATTATATGCGAAACACAAATATTTTCATTTTTGAATTTTCTTGGTCATTTCAATTAGGGTCTAGATCCATGAACGCTCCCCCTGGTTGTACTGCTGTTTTTTGAAGTGTTTCCTTCAAATAGTGTTATAATCGAATGTTTGTTGTCAAAGGCGCGTTTCATGTTATTCTTTTGAATGATTTGGTTCTGGTATGAATGTTTTTGACTGGAATGTGTTTTAATCATAATGGCAGGTTTATAGGAGTCATGGTTGCAGGTCCTTGAAGTGGGGGAGGGGCAGTGGTGGATCCACAGAGGGAGCAATTGGGGTGATCCCCCCCCCCCCCCCCGAATTCACAAACCTAAATTTACCTTTGCAAATTTAAATTTGTTAATTCGAAAAATTTCCGGAAAAGGTCTCCAAACCTCCCCCCCCCCAAACTCATCACAAAAAATCGCCAACTGTATTTTTACGACTTTAGTTCCAAAATTTTTTTCAGGGGAGAGTCCTCAACCCCCTCTCTCCAATGTCATCAAAGATCGCCAAAATTTTTGAATTTTTCGATCTTCAATTTCGAAAAACTACCCGAAAACGTTTTCGAAAATGTCGTTCATTCAAACTTTACGGGGTTCTTGAATCAGAAAGGAATGGGCCCTTACTGTTGATCCTTCTATTCTGCTTTTGAATTTATGCTTTGTCTTATGTGTGTACGGTTATAAAACTATTTCAACGGTGTAGTTATTTAGTAGTACTTAATACATTCTAAACTACTGGGCTTATACATTTTTTCTTTTTAGTTTTTTTGGTTTTTACGCAGTCGGGTTTTTTGTTTTTATTTAATAATTTTTTATTTAATCTGGAGTTTTTTTATATAAATGATGCATAATCATACCTACCATTTTTTATTTTGTTCCATATACTTAGTTGAATTTTCTTTCACCCAGACAATCCTTGCTTTAAAGTTTGATCCAGTTTGCACAATTGGATGAAAAATAACTTCTGGATCAAGAAGTGTTTCATCGGAATTTATTTAGAGGTATGTATTAATATTTTATTTTGAGAAATGTTTTTCTAAACTCTATTGAGCGACGATCAGTTTCTTTGCTCTTAAACTAACAATTTTAATTTTTCTACTTGTTACTTGTATTCAGTGCTTTTATTTCTGGTCGCTGTTGTATTTAAATGTTATCGATATGAAATAATAAAATTTTATAATAAATTTAAAAGAATATAAAATGTTCAGTATAATTGTGCCACAGAGTGATGTCCGATGAACTGGACACGAAAACAGAACTCTTCATTTTGTAATCTTAGGTAGTCTATTTGTATTGTATAGGTATGAGAACACGTCCTATTTGTATTGTATTGTATAGGCAGGGCGCCTATATGCAAAGTTGCAGGGGGGGGGGCTCAAATATTTTCCCTGTGGTTTAGCTATATGTTTTCCCCATGGAAACTGATTTCAGGACAGATTAGAGTCATTAAAATTTGACATTTTTAATAACTTATTCATTAATGGCTGGAGAAGAAATGTTTTTACATTTTTGCAAGGAAAAAAGTACTAAAAGCAAGGAAATTCTAATTTGAAGGGGGGGGGGCTCTAGCCCCCCTTCACCCCTATATGGACCCCCTTGCCTTATACGTATAATCGGATTGGCAACATGTGCTACAACCAAGGATACTTGGGCAGCTTTCAACAGTTAAAATCTCAACCCTGGCTGTCCCACTGCATACCCATCCATGCTCGTCATTGGAGGGGGGGGGGGGATTTCCCCCCTCCCTTTCTTCCAAGAAAAAAAGATGAGCATGACTAGGTTATGCACGGGCGCTGCCAGTTAGGAGGTTTTAGGGGCTCAATTCTTCCCAGAATCCTTGGTTTTAACCCCATTGCCGATCCTAATGCCTAACGCATTCACAGTAGTTAAAATGCCGGGCCTGATCCTACTTACAACAAAAGAAGTGCATTAGCCATCTTTTGTGGTACAACTTATAAATGATGAAAAGGTTGATATCAGGGGGTTAGATACTGCTATTTTAGGGCTGGTCATGCTGAAGAATATTTTTAAGGTGCATAAAAAATTCTGAAAATACTTGGGTGTCAATTAAAGCAATAACTTATCCAGAAATAAAGCACCTTGTGGGACATAAACAATACTAATTAATTTTAAAAGCAATGAAAGGAAGTTGTATTCCAGATTTTTACTTTAAAAAATATTAAGTGAATTTTAAAAAAAAAAGTACTCCAATTGTTTGCAGGTTATTCATTAAGTATATTTGAACACAAAGTGATTGGATAATAATGTCGGCAGAGAATTATGACCCTCACCTTGTATCCATCGTTGCATGTAAGATGCACAGATTTCCATATTTATTTTGAAAATACAGTCAAACCTTATTAAAACTAACTCCAAGGGACCTTTATAATCTATTGGCCTTCACCTTAGTTTATCTTTTCCAAACATCAATCATTAACAATCAAAAGGACAGGGATCACAAATGTAGTTTATCTTAGCAGAAATTCATTTTAAGCGAGTTCAAAATAGTATGATATGTTTGATATTTTGTTTTCCAATTGCGATGTTTGCAATCTAAGAATTATATTAATCATATCAGTAACACTCATTTACTATTGAAAAGAACCAAAAGTAGACTGCTAATAAAATTTACTGTAAGGGTGTCTTTTTTAGGAATGTCCTTCTTTGAGGCACCGTCTTTTAGGGGATGAGCCTCCACTATTGTGGAACAGATACCTTTGTGTTTTTTAAATGATTGTTTCTTTAGTGTTTTAATTAAATAGTGTTATAAAAGAATGTTTGTTGTCGAGAGTTTGGTTATTGATTTCTTTTGGATGATTTGATAGTTCAATTATGTTTTTGAGCAAATATTTTATTAGAATTCTAGTCAAATATTTGACTGAAGACTGAATATTTGGCTAAAAAATGTAATTTTTGTATTTTTATTTTATGGCAATTTAGAATTGAGGATGCTTATCTATTTTCTGTAGATTAATTATTTTGTTTTAAGCATTACATAATATTTTGAATGGTAAAACTTCCGAAATCAAAATGCTGCAAAATTTAATTTCTGAGTGTTTTCTTTGCACGTTATAAATTGCCTTTTTTAAACATTTGTGAGACGAGAAACGTTTCACAAATTGATTTTTTATGCTTAGTGTTTCATACCTAAGAAGTCCAGTGGCACTTTGTGCCTCCTCATTGCAGATTTGAGTTTAATTCCCCGTTGGGCACAGTTGATTCGACCTTTCATCCCATAAGTGGGTCAATAAAATGAGTACCAAGCATGCTTGGAAACTAAACACTGGAGGTTCCACGTTCGGCTGACCACCTTACTAGAACACCTGCCTTTGCACCCCACAGCCCTCTGTCATGAAGATTGATATGGGCACGATGGGATTGCCTCTAATTTTGCGCCACTGAGTTTAGTTTCATACTTATAACTTATAAGCGGTAAAAAAAAATGTTTATGTGGCGTAAGATATAAAAGAAAGTGAAAAGCTACGAAACTTAAATGTAACATCTGAATGTTTTCTCTTGCACTAAAATCACCTTAAATGAGTCATTCTTCAAAAAGTAACTTTTCTGTCACATGCCTTTTACAGTAAAAAATTTTAGGAACAATTCATTTAACAATGATTTTTAATTTCATCAAAAATATATAGATTTAAACCTGCCACCAATTTTTGAATAATAAGTTTTATTTTAGTTTATTTTTGGTTCACAACGTGTGAATTTCATTTCCGTGGCATGTCACACACCTTGTGTGGCTGTTTATGTTGCTTAATAACTTAATTAAAAGTATATACTTATTTATTAATTATTCCTTTCACAAGTGCCTCAAATGATAATTGTTTAAGTATATTTAACTTTTTAATATTGTGGTTTAGTTCATTTTAGTAGTATTTTACATGTATTTGAAACTACTAATTAAACCATACTTTAATTAAGAGAACTTAATATTATATTCCCACTAATCATTAAAATAGCTGATTGATTGCACAATTAACAAAACTACTACTTTGATATTAAATTGGCCTCAATTTTTAAATACTAAAAGTTTTTTTTTCTTTTTTTAAAAAAAATTTCTACGAACAAGGGATTATTTTATTTTTTATTTATGCGTAAAATAATTAAAACTTAGCTGGGCCATTGTTTATGGTTACTTCTAGTAGGTAACACTTTCATGTAAGAACGGGAAAAAAGGAAACAAAAGGTTTCGAGATTGAAAAATATTTGCATTCAAAAGTTACGTTTTCTGAAGAATTACCCAAATGTGATAATATTAGTAAATAACAGGTTGGAAGTTTGTACTAGAGTACTATACATTCATTGTATAAAAAATTGTTTGCCTACTAATTGTCAACTATTTATGTTATTTACTATTCAATTGCTGACTAAATTTTAAGGTATTCAGCCAAACCAAGTATTCGGTTTTGTGTGCCAAATAGCCATCAGTATACCAAAAATCAACTGCATACTCAATGTATCCCTAATTTAAATGATGAGCTTTTTCAAAGTTGGTGGGTATGCATGTTAAAACCCAGTGTGCATGTGTGGTTGAAAACATTGTCCCACTATTGATTGCAGTAATTTAGTGTAGTTGAGTAGCACTATTACGTATTGAGTAGCACAATGATTACTGAGTACTCGACCCAAGTTCTTGCTACTGGGTCAAGTACCGAATATAGATCTTTTAACGATCAACTGACATACACAAGGGAAAATTTTCACTTATTGGAACATCTATATGGATCTTGAGCATGAAATAAGTTTTCCCAAAAAGGAAATCCAAAAAGATTTAAAGTTTAAAATTTAAAACTAGTTTTTTCTGAATGTATGGAGGAAAAAATTGAAATTGATTTAAAAAACTTAATTTTTCCATGACAGTTCTTTCAAGCATTAAAATTTGGTTAGTCATACATTGGTTAGCTTCTTTGTACTTAAAAAATTTTTGACCAATAAATTTGCTGTCTCTTATTTTGGGGTAAAGGAGTTGAAGATTCCCGGAGTTTCTTTTTCCTTCCAACAATGCAACATGTTTTCTGTCTTTACTTTTCTTTTCGAACTTGGAAAAAAAAAATACAAATATTAAACCAGTACAAATGCATCCTTTAGGACTGGACTTGGACTCCGATATTATTCCCATAGCGAACAAAAGTGGTTTTATTCAAATATGTTTTATGTTTTTATTTATAAAATTTGTTTAAAAGTTTTATTTATGTATGGGAAAATGAATGAAAATTTATCTAATAAAATAGTTTATTTTTATTTATCCCTTGTGGCCCTCCTTAGCCCCTCTATTAGAAAATCTGCTACCATGCTTATGTATGGGGTCCAAAAGCTTAGATGCTTATGCTCTGAAAAAAGGTGTTTTCAATATCTGTTTATCATACTGTAGATGCCCATCAGGAAATAGCCCAGTATTGGCACTAAAAATGCCAAAATGTTTTTTCCCTGAAATTTCCCCTTATACTTGTACTACAGTTGCAGGTTTCCCCCGAGATCTTTGCAAGACTCCAAAGTGCTTTATGTTTAATTATATCTCTTAATGATCATCATTATTGTTTATGTTTTCAATTGATTTTCTTTCTTTTTTTGAAATTGATGTTCACTAAATATTCATAACCTCATTTTGTTTTCTTTTCAAAACAGACCACATATTTTGAATTGATGTCGGAAAAATGCTTTTCTTTGTCATTCGTTTGATTTGATGAAACAAATTTTTCGATATTTACATGTTTACCAGCTTTTATGCATTAAGCTTAAGATTTATACATTTTAGCAGTTACGATGTCTTTTGATCTAGCCTTAATTTTTTGTTTAATTTTATTATAGCTTATATTTCTATGTATGCATGTGCTTTTTCCTAGGATTCCTGGAAATTATGTAAAAATCCTTTGAACATCATATTAGGGAGGAAAACCTTATGAAACCAGGGAAAGGGGTGAAAAAAAATAGGGTGCTTTAAAATGCTTTATTTTGATTTTCACTATTTAGTAGAGACGTACCGGTAACTACTCCGTACTCGGCCTACTCGGCCAATTTGCCGAGTACTCGGTACTCGGCCAAATTCTGATCAGATACTTGGCCAATACCGAGTAGTTGCAAAAAATTGAATATTGTCCAAGACAGATACTAAAATTTATAAAAAAAGAGCAAGCATTATATTCTGCAATCATTTACAATTAAAATTTATAAGTCAAATTTAAATTTTGAGAATAATGAAGTTTGTAATGCTTCAATGGAATAAATCTTTATTTTAATGTCCCCAAAGTTAATAAAACTTATTTATTAAAAATTACGCAAGAAATGTAAGTATAGAAAATATGGAATTTTTATATTAAAAATGGATTTTTGCTACAAACAAAAATTAGTTATAAAAAATGTAAAAATACCTTTGCTTAAAAAATAAAACAACCTTATAAGTACAGTGCAGGAACTCTGCAGACACGTGTTTTGGCATTACAAGGAATTCCTTTTTCAATGCACAAAATGGGGGCTCGTAGATTTAAAGGCATCCGACAAAAGTCGTATTTTTTTGTTGAATGTCTTTACATTCAACAAAGCTCACATGTTATGCACTGAAAAAGACGTTCCTTGTAACGGGGGGGGGGGGGGCAGAAACACGCGGTCTGGAGTGTTCCTGCACATTTCTTTTATCTGCTTTTAAAAATTATTTATGTTTGGCAGATTAGAACTATAATTGATTGGTATACAGTGAAACCCTTCCTAACGGACACCCCTCAAAGGCGGACACCCCTCTTATGCGGACAATTTTTAATTCCCCAGTTCCAATGCAAATAACATTATTAAACCCCTGTCCTGCGGACACCTCTATATTGCAGAAAAAAAATTTGTCCTGTTAGTGTCCGCATTAGAGGGATTTTACTGTAATTTGTTTTAATTCCAACTTGATTAATCATACCTTTTATTTATTTATTTTTAATTTAAAAAATTATTTTTTTGTAAAATTTTTGACACAAACAAAATTGTATATATATATAATGCGTAATTAAATTTCAGCAGGAATTTAGTTTTAAAAACTATTATATGGACAAGGAGGTTTATACTACTATTCCAATAAGTTCAAAATTCATCACATGTGTGTCAGTAGTTCTTCTTAAAACATAATTGGTACTTGAAACTCTGCCGAGTACTCGGTAACTCGGTACTCGGCCGAGTAATAAAAGGCCGAGTACTCGGTACTCGGCTACTCGGCCAAAGTGCTACTCGGTACGTCTCTACTATTTAGTGAGAATGCTGCTCTGCTTTAAATGTGTGAAAAATAAATCATTCTTAATTTTCGTTATGGTGATTTCTTTTTAGGGCAATATTTTGGATAAGTTACTGAACTAAAGGATCCAAAAGGAATAAAGATTTGGAAAAAGTGATTCAACCAAGTTTTGAAAAATTTGACCATAATTTCTCTTCTGAAAAAGTTTATTTGTAATTATGTTGTTATTTAACTTGTAATTAGTGTAAAATAAACCTTTTTGATGTTTTAAACTCTTTGTTTTCATTGTTGACACTTCTGGATATTGTCTCTTCTTATTTCTTATGTAGACATGCTCACATATTTTTTTGGTAATAATTTTTGAGCTAAAATTCTTTCTCTCGATAAAATTGTTTTCGAGATGCTTACCTTTAATGGATACTTATGGTGTTTAAAAATTAATTTATCCACAAGTTTATGCTAGCTAGTAAAAAATGCAGTCTATTTTTGAAGTCGACTGCACAAGTTTTTAATTTATGTATAATTTAATTAATTTATAACTTTTTAAACATGAAGTATAAATATGTTTTTTAATAATTTATATAACTTTTTTGAATGTTCTATGTTCTTTGAATGAACGAGGTTAGCAAACAAGTAAAGGCAGTGGACGAACCATTAAAAAAACACTAGTTGCCAATATTGGTAACATGTGTTTTAGCGATGAAACAAATTATTGTGTATGTAAGCATTTTACATAAAATATTAAGTGTTGTATTTTACTATAAACCATACAGTAAAAAAGCTTTACTGAATTTGTTTTTTGTTTTTTTTTCAGTTAAGTTTCCCTTATTTCACGGGATTTTTTCTATATTTCTTTTTATACTTCTCTCTCTTAAACATGCATTCTCATTTTTAGAGATCATTTAATAGAATATTTATAATTCTGGCAACTGGGGTCCTCAAACTGCATTACTAACAGTGTTAGCCTATTTTACGCATTAATTGAATTGTAAAAATGACTTGCATTTTATTGTGTTCTTAAAACTTTTATTTATAACTTGGTTCTTATATGACAATAAAGTTTTAAAGCACCTAATAATTTGTGAGCAGTGACGATAAAGAATGACATTTTTTTATGAACATCATGTTAATTTACAGGAGGCAGTGACCATAGAAAAGTTTTATGAGCATAACACCAATTTACGGGCAGTGATCCTAGAAAACGAATTATAGCTTTTACGGAAGTAATATCAATTTACGGGCAATAGGCGTAGAGAATAAATTCTAGCTTTTACGGGAGCAATATCAATTTACGGGCAATAGGACTAGAAAGTAAATTTTAGCTTTTACGGGAACAATATCAATTTACGGTCAATGGGCGTAGAAAACAAATTCTAGCTTTTACGGGCACATAGTCAATGTACGGGCAGTGGCCGTAGAAAAAGGAATATAATTTTCACGGGCACATTGTCAATTTACGGTCACTCCCCTTTTATTTTACGGGGAGGAAATTACGGGCAAACCTATTATTTTTACGGTCATGAAAGATTACGGGCAGAATATTATTTTTACGGGCAGTGACCGGACCATTTTCTGCCGGTCACTGACCGTATTCTAACGGTGAAATTTCTTAGAGTGTACCTGCCTTATGTAGAACAAGTTCCCATCAGGAGGGAGATTGCTATCGCACTTTTCTCAGTTATATGTATCATTCAAAGAAGAATGCGCTATTCATTAGATTTAAAACTCTTGTATAAGACAAATAGGTGGGTTGGTTAAACCAAAAGCTATTTCAGAAAATAAGACAGACTTATGCATCAACAAAATTATATCATTTATCATTGTACTAGCTGCGTTACCCGGAGGCGTAAAAAATAAATTTAAAAAAAAAAATCATGATTTCCCTTCCAAACAATGACTACAGATATTAAAATACTTTTAAGAAATTAAGTCTAGAAAGATGGATTTAAAATGCGTAACCATGGAAACACAAAATAAAATAAGTTTAAGGAATTAAAATGCGAAAGAAAATGGTTCACAATTTTAATGGAATCGAGATTTCTTAAACTTGATTTAAAAAGGCTTGTAACTTTTCTTCCTTTCGAGATAAAAGCTTATTTTTTCGACCATAGGTCGGGTTAGATCTGGAGTAAAAAATATCGCTTTTTCCAATGGCGTCAGAAAGAAAGCTGTGGGACAATTCCTTCACTTTTTATTGATTTATTTAATAAAGGAAAGAAGTGCCTAAATTTCAGCTAAGCCTAAAAAAAATCGAGCTAAAAACGCAAATAACTCCCGCCATAATAAAGTTACAGCATTGAAACAAATTGCGTAGAACGCGGAAAATTCTACTCTTTCCAACGATACACTGTTAAAAAAAACCTGAAAGTTCAGGTAGTTTTCTGACTGATTTTAACAGAATATTTCCGTAATGCTTCAAAACGTATTTTTTCCTTCCAAAAACAGAAATATCACGAAAAGAAGTAACGAAAACAGAATTTTTCCATTTCTAGGGTTGCCGCTGTGCTGTACTTTGTTAGTATCCTGATTAGCCTTCAAGTTATGATAAACATCGCTTTTTGATAGTGCTTATTAAATCGCACTGTTACATTTTTTAATTAAAAGCTTATTTAGAATAACAACTCAGATGTCGAAGACAAAATAGATAGCTTGCTATTTCATGTCTGGAAAGCAATATACTCGTATGTCGAAATTGTTTTTACGCCTTTGGACTTTGTAAGTTTGGAAAAATGTTTGCGCCATTTTCAGACAGGCAGCTGTGTTTTGATCGCCCTGGTGATTTGATGTGAGTTTTACTGAGTCAGTATTAGAATATTATTGCGGTGTATTATTTTGCTCAATACTTCGAACAATTCTGTTCGTTAGTCATATTGTGTGTTCTAGCGGTGAGAATAGCTTTAGAATCTCGTGTTATCCATTTAAAATAAAGGCTATTGGATTACTTGTGTACAGACGCAATGGAGACACTTAAACTTAGCACCGCTGGTCACATGTAAGTATTGTAGAATATCTTTGTACATGTTAATATACAAATGTATTTTTCTTGTTAATATGCATTTGATAGAATTCCGATGGTAGCTGATTTGGAATTTATAGAACTATTATAAAGTTACTGTTTTTGCTCTAACGCGTTGTATTCTTGAAAGTCATTAAAACGTTAAATGCCAACATTTCGTATCAACCGGAGATTATCGTGGTGTGCGAGCAAGACAGAAAAAAGTCACTCAGTTTTTTTTTTGACAGATTGAAAGTAAACATTTTGAATCTCTAAATAAAAGTATGTCTTGCTGTTATATTTTTTGCGAAAAGGCATAGCAGATTGTTAATCTTTGAAAATACAATTACAATTTTGACAAGAATAAGTTTTCTTGACTACTTAGAAATCTGGAAACATTCATTACTCCTTTCGGGATTTCATTTATAATAAAAAATATAAATTATTTAATTTATTTCCTTAGGATCTCATCCAATAACTTATTTGAGATTATTGCAAGTTTCTTGTTAAAACATTTCGGGTAAAACGAACTGATTGATATGTTTAGCCTAAGTATAATGCTTATGCACTAAAAATCTATGTTGCTATTCCAATGAGTGAAAAATGCGGAAATCCGGGGGGGGGGGGTATACATCATCTGAGCAAAAAATTCTTCACGTGTATGTCAATGATTCTGTTTTTAAACACAGTAAATTGGTATGCGGTACCCTACATCAGGTATATTATTCCAAGATAAAGTCAACCGGTTTTTAATGGTATTTTATTTGACTCATTCTGCAAAAAAAAAAAAAAAAAAAAAAAAATTCTATTTTTCATGTATGCTTTTCCGTGCCATGCCAGAATATGTACGAGAAGAAGTCGAAGGAAATATCGAGCAGTATCAGCATCAAAAATTGGTGTTATATTTAAATCCACTAATTTCCTTGTTGGTACTTTTCGATTATTTTCATTCATCTGAAGGTTCGAATTTCGAGATGCTTGAAAGGTAAGTTATCAAGCAAAAATTTCACTAAAAATATATTTTAGTAATAAATACAAATTAAAAAAAAATAATAGCTTTTGAATAGTTAAACTATTTTTCTATTATATATCATTTTAAACATAGGATAGAAAAACGAAAATGAAATTTTAGTAAAATATGTGAAAATGAGAAACGATGAAATAGCGCAACGAAAAATCAAGAACCGAAAGTTCTGTAAAGACACAGAAAGTTTTAAAACGGAAAAATAGATCAACGGAAAGAAGAGAAATGGAATTTTCGTTAAATCACGGAAAATTTATAAATGGAAGAACAGAACTAAACGGAGAAATGAGAAATGGAACTTCTGTTAAGTCACGGAAAATAATTTAACGGAAACGCAATATTTACGGCAACTTTGCTGCCGGTACTTTATCCGTTATTTTCAGGAAATATTTTTAACAGTGTATGTAATATTAATATATGCAAGTATTTTTTCCCTCCCATATTCGTGAATTCACATGAAAATTGGGCCTAAGTTGGAATTAAAAAATAACTATTCATCGAATTTTTTTCGAACTGGCCTGTAAACCTTCTCAGAGCTTAAAGGAACAATCTGAAAATTTCATCGCAATCGGTCGGGTAGTTCTTGAGTTTTGCGAGTTCAAACACACAGACGCTTTTTGGGAACTTCATTTTATACTATGTAGAGATATAGGTTGAAGGAAGAGTTTCGTTTCAAGAAATTAGTCTTACAAGACAAGTTTAATCTATACTTTCTGTATTTATAACTGCACACTCATATTTTAATCGTGTTGTTGGATCTATTGTCCTAAGATAGAAGAAAACAGGATCAAGTCATCCTGTAAACTAAAACTATTAAAACTACTTAAAACTTGAAATATATTTAATATCAAAATGACAAAACAATTTGATCTGAATTTCTTCTTGGAACCCTAGCAATATTTTTTTTTCTCTTCTAGATGATGATTGATTCTTGGTCCTAATTTTACTCGAATCCCCCCAAGCAGTGCGAAATTTTAAGAAGCAAACTTTCAAGTTAATATGTACCAAAAGAAATCTATTTAGACTTTCCTCCAACCCCAAAAACTTACATCCGTCATTAGTCGCACTAAAAGGAGAAATTCTGTTGGAAGGTTGAGTGAAACATTCCAACTCATCCGGGAACGCAGGTGAGTATATCCCGGGTACGCACATATCCAGCGGTATAACATACTGTCTAAAGATAATACTAAATATTTTTCACAACGAAATAACAAGAAACTTTAATTCGAATTTCTGCTTGGAACCATGCCAGCATTTGGAGGGAATGATTGATTTTCGCACCTCATTTTCCTTGAAATCTTTCAAGTAGCGAGGAAAAGTATTCATTCGGAAACGTCTTCAAGTAGTGCGGTTAAATAGTAAAGGATTTATGTGTATTAGAAGGATACCTAATTTTACTTCCTCCATCCCAAAAGCCGCGTATCTCCGTCAAGGTCGTGAGCAGACTTTTGTTTTGGGAAAGGTTTTACTAACTCGTGAAATTTATATGATCCATAAAATTCTATTTCATTACAGTATTCTATTGTTTTTTGTTATAATAGGTTATTTTTATAAGAGAATGCTACTTTAATGGCATTAATATGATCAAATGTAAAAGATGACATAGCCATTAAATGAAGAAAAAAATTGATGTATACATTGCAGAACTTCACCCCTGTTAAGTATTTGATGCATTTTTAACAAATAAGAAAAATAGATGCGTTTACTCATGTACACTCTTAAGAAGTACCACTTCTAAAATTCATATTTTTTGACAATGATAAAAGTATATTCAATACTGAATTTAGTCACTTCAAATTCAAAGAATTGCGATGTTCTTGTTTGCACCACGTATTTAAAATCTGAATAAAATGGAGGTTAAGAAATGATGTTCACAATAACTACAACAAAAATAAGTGCTCCAGATAAAGCGCTAAGCTTGTACAATTCGTCAATAATAATAATTTCATTTTTTGAAAGAAATGGAAAAAAGAGAGAGAAGGAAAAAGTTTAAAAGCAAAAATAAAGACATAATAAAAAGCATATTTTGGAGTAGTTTCGAAAATTTGTGGAGAGGGCTTGAACCCTAAAAATCCACCCCTTACATACGGCCATGACCACCGTCACAAGTCGTGTGAAAGAGAAATTCCGTTAGTTGAAACTGAAGAGTGAAACATTCCAGCGCATCTGAGCACGTTGCATACAGTCTCAGCCTCCCTGTAAACTAAAACTATTAAAACAATACTTGATATTAAAATGGCTAAAAAGAAGTTATTTGAACTTCTTGGAATTGTGGCAATCTCTTTTCAAGGAGAAAATTAACTCTTGGTCTTAATTTTACCCGAATTCTTCAGGTAAAGCTTAATTTCATAGTGTTCAAAGAAGTTAACTTTAGATTTGAATAGTGGTATCGAAAAAAAAACCCTATGTTTTCATTTCCTCCGACCCAAAAGTCGCGCACCACCGTCACTTGTCACACGAAGGAGAGATTCCGTCAGCTGAGAGTGAAGAGTGAAACATTCCAACGCACCCGAGCCCGTTGCAGATGGCCACCCCTTGCCAGCGCGCAGATGCCACCGCTGCTTCTCCCCGCTACAACGACCCGCGAGGGCGATCAATAATAAAGCTGCCCGCTGTTAAGAGCGGGGATTCTGCTAATGGAGTATACTCCTAACCGCATCCATTACGCAACTAAAGGGGTCGGTAGTTAGGTTCAGTGCATACAGCAGGACCGATTTATTAGGGAGGTGCGGAGTTCGCGGCACGACTATTCATGTGTGGGATCGGGGCCGGTGATAAAGGGGGGCACAAGGGGCAAATGCCCATGGGTCCGAAGGGATGCGTTTGATGGGGGGAAGTTAAAAGGTGGAAAAGGGTACTTTGTAAAGGGGTCCAAAATCTAGCAGTTGCATTAGGGGCTGGAGATCATTTTACTTGCTTTGCATGGTGTTACAAATAAAAATAAATAAATAAAAACGAAATAAGAGAGAGAGAGAGAGAGAGAGAGAGAGAGAAAGAAACGCGTTTCTCAATTTCTTGGGCCAGAGGTGGATCCAGAAATTTTTGTAAGGGGTTCAAGTTTCAGTGGCCAGTAAAGTGGAAGAAAAAGTTTAATGTGAGCCTTCTTTATAGAATTCTAGGGAATTACCTTGTATGCATTCTAATTAAAATTATCATCGTAAACAATGCAGGTAATAATTTATTAATTGTATAAGATGCTGTTCATACTTAAATTATAAAGTTGTTTAAGTAATGAAGTTACTAATTTTTCTGTTTAATGTGTGGAAAATATGTTCGTTTCAAATGAAAACAAGAAAGTAATAACATTGCTGCATTAAATAAAATTTATACAACAGCATTAAAATAAGTACAAATGCGCAAAACACTCTAGACACACGTTTCGGAGGTTGCAGTGTAGAAGGAACTCTTTTACGACTCCTTACGTACCCTTACGCGGACCCCGAGTGCAGACGAGGGATGTCATGAAGTGTTTACAGTAACAGTATGTACCTTAGGGTGGTTCAAAATAACTTTATTTCAGCTAGATTCCAGGACACCCCCCATTTTTTTAGACTTACCAATAGTGTTATGCTGTAAAAGTTTTAGCTTCTTACTCAAATTTTAAGAGGGTGCTCAATGACCCCTTAATTTAACATTAGCCGTAACATTGAAGATGCACAAACTTAGAAACATTTAATTTTCCCAGCTGTTTTTTTGTAAATAATTATTTTATTGCAATGTATATGCATATTACTTGTGTATATTATAATATGTACCATTGTTTTTTCAGTTTAATGTATTTTTTTAGTCCCCTCTCCCCATACTTATGAAGTTTGGGGGTGGGGGTTGAGCACCCTCTTTCAGTTAAAATAAGAAGCTAAAATTCTTCCAGTATATTACTCCGCAAGTCTAAAAATATTGAGGGGTGTCCTGTTATCTAGGAGAAACTTTTTTTTACATGTATTTTTGAACCATCCTAATATACCTATAATAATAGAGATAGGCCAGGGTGCCCTGAGAAAATTCTAATTCTTCAACAGGTGCAACGAGTCGGAAAAGTTTCGGAAATGCTCTAGACTGTTTCAAAAAGTACCACTTTGAATGCAATCATGCAACCGTGCATGCATTGTGTCGTTCCGGTGACTTCTGTCATTTTGTGTAATCTAATTCCATATCTGCTGCTCTCCCTCTCCCATATCAGCAGTGTCTACTTAATGATTTTTATCACGATTTATATCGGTAACATTTTATTTTTAGATCTTTTTACGTCTGTAGGCGTAACTTTATCACCGTCAAATAAAAGAGATTTGTATCATTTTTATAACCACTTCGCAGTGGAAACGTGCCATCATAGCTCAGTGGCTAGAGCACTGGTCTTGTAAACCAGGGGTCGTGAGTTCGATCCTCACTGGTGGCTGCGAGAGGGTTATTATTTTTTACGTAATTCCAGTAGTGAAATAATTTTTACTGAATTTAAATGCAAATAATTTTTTTTTTCAGCACATCAAATGATTACTTTCATTATTTTTGCAGTAGAAATCTCGATTATCCGAAACTATTTTAACCGAAGTCAGTTTACGGAATTCTTCTTTATTTATTAATTTTTAGGTAAGTAAACAACATCACTTCAGGGTCACCCGAGAAAGTCGTATTTTCACTGAAGAAACAAATATTTTACTAATTTCTATCACCTCTGTTGTTTTTCCTTTTTTCCCCCTCCAACTCGACAATAAACTTTTGGAACACTAAGCAATTCTTGTTTTTTTAAATGCCTTGAAATTCAAAACAAATGGAATGTGAAAGTGAAGTATTGCTTTGTTAACTGATTAGTTTCAAAAGTAATTAGCTACATTTTAAGCATAGGCGGATTTACGGGGGTGCCAGGGGGTGCGCCGCACTCCCAACAATTTTGGTTGGATTTTCAAAGAAAATTTAAATGAAATATATTTTACCAGGAGAAAATATATATTTCTCCTCAAGAATTTTGTAAAACAACTTATATTTTTCTACAGCTAAATGCAAGTTAATTTACTTGAAAGTAAAACGAAAAATACAATAATTTAAATATAATTAAAATATAAATAAATTAAATATAATAAATCTTTTGTAACCCGGTCACCGCCCATGACCAGTGCGAGAGAAATTGTGCTACACGAATTAAAAAGAAGTCTTTCTCCATTTAAAACAGAAAGATGATAAATAATTACATAAATCAAATAAAAACATTCCTTTAATTATTTTTCAGCGCTGTATTAAAAATAACTTTACACTCTGTAATTGGATATGTATTGGTATAACATTACAGTTTTTTTTTCTTTGAAACAACCATGGCTGATAAAGTTAAACAATATGGCTAATGTCATATTCTTCTTCAAAAACAATATAAAGTCCTTACACACTGAAATTAACTGAAAACCAACATTTCCACTGTAAAATTTCAAAATTTTATAAAGGAGGCGAGGCAGTGCTTATCACTGAGTTCCGCTACTAAAATTAGTTGCTTTTGTTGCCTTTAAAATGAATAATAGTCTACAAAATAGTTACCAGATACAGAAAATACTTAACTCCTACTTTAAAAAAAAGCATTAATATCATTTTAATGCCATGAAGTGGGGTAAATTTTCTACAAACAGCCTTTAAAAAAGGAAAACTTTAAAAATATTTTCCAAATTTTAGCCCAACCCGAAAAAACACTAGAGAGAAACCAGCACTGACAGATTCTAGTATATTTTTCTCACTATGTGACTGTTAATTAAAGTCAACAGTAAAATACTGACTGTATAAAAAGAGATCGAAGCGTCACCTTCATATTTCCGATCGAAAGAAAATTAGCTCTCATTTTTAAAAAAAAAATGAATGTATAGTACGAATAAAAGAAATTAAAAACCAAAAAACAGTAAAAAAAAAAAAAAAAGAAATAGTCGAGAAACAGAAAGCGCGATTGCAAAAACTAATCCTTTACAAAAATCGCACTCACAAAAACGATCCCGTTACGAAAATTACGATCTTTTACGATCGCGAGGAAACTTTACAAAACTTTTTTTATACAAAAATAAAAACTTCACATTTTTTCTCGTCGTGAATGTTTTATTACATTTCATTTTCCCATTTTTTAAAACAATTGCTTTAAAAAATTAGACGCGGTAAAACTTTTCCTTTTTTCCGTGGTAACTAGAGGGTAAACTTAAAAGCGATTTTTTATTTTTTTTACAATTTTTCTTTCTTCTAGGAGGGGAAAAAACTTGCTTTTTTACGAATTTTACTTACACTTACTAAAATAGTCGTTGTATTTTACAACTGATTGCAAAATACTCGCTTTTTCATCAAAATAGTCGCCTTTACCGTCAAAATAGCAGCTTTAGTCGCCATTTGCAGTGCTGTATCCCCCCCCCCCCATCCCCTTTATTGCAATGGCGTAGCTACAGTTTCTGTCGCCCGGAGCGGTTCCTCTACTTGCCACCTTTTCATTGAGACGTATCTAATACATTAAAACATTGAAAATTATCGCTCAAAATAGAAAACTTCATTTAAAGTAGCAAAGGGAAACTAATTTAATCCGTATTCTTCCAACAAAAATGAAGGGGGCGGGGTCAGGCGCCTATCTCGGAGAAATATTCTCCGAAGCTTTTAGGAAGTTTAAGCCTTTGTGGACAATAGAGAGTCAGCTTTTATTCCGTAACAAAGTTCCAATAATTTGTTTTCCCTGCATTAATTCAGCACTGGCAAAGAAACAACTTGTACAGAAATATATTTAATAATTATATACAGAAACAGATGTTATACTTCAGAAATATATTTGATATTACATATTTGAATATTTTCTAAAATTTAAGTTTTAAAAATACAATTTAAGTGTTGAATTACAATTTAAAGAAATTAAGTGAATGACCGTTCAGTCATACCAAAACCTTACATTTCAAAGGTTTTTTTTTTCTCCTTTGCCTCCAGAATTAGATTTAATGTATGATTCCCTTATTTGATTTTTTTTTTTCACACCAAAAGTGCTAAATCGCCGTCCCGGGCGGACCACCCGCTCCGCCTTCCCTAGCTACGCCACTGCTATATTGTTGCACCCCCAGAATTCACAGCCTAAATCCGCTTATGATTTTAAGTTTAAACTTAAGGAGCAAAAGATAATCAACACTGTATAATTAACAACACAATAACGATGAAAGTTTACTATGTTATGCCTCATTAAATTTACATTGCATTTTCTGACTTGTGATGTGACATTTACAGAGCACATTTGTCTGTAATTAATTATATTAATGCAGTTAAAAACATCATAGTCATTTTGTAAATGTGAGAATGTTTCAATCATAGTAAAAAAAAATTTACAGTCTCCTGACAGCCATTTTTCGGTACTTCTTTCATCCAAAATTTCCGATTAACCGAAGGAGGTTCAGTTTCCGATCATCCTTAATCGAAGTTCTACTGGGACTTAAAGTACCCCGGCAAGAATATATTTGTCCTACATCACAAGCGAGTTCAACATTGAGTGGACAACTGAGTTCCACCTACTGTTATAACCGATAGTAATGGCAGTTTTGAACAAAGTAATTAATTTAGCCAGGGATTCTCAACTGATGGCCGAGAGGACCGGCACCGATCCACGGAAAACTTGGACAGGTCCTCAGATTTTTGCCTGTTCACTTTGCCCATCTGTTTTAATTAATACATAAAGTAAAATGTCAAAATCTTGAGTGGTTTTGTTTTTGTTGATACTGTTATTATCTAGAATTCATAAGTTTTTCTTTGAAGATTGGCAGCAAATAGAGTTTGCTCACCTTCGTTACTTCTTAAGTCTCTCATTTTTTCCCCTGACTGTACCGCATTTAGTAATAAATTTTCATGATATTCAGTGGTTTTTAGAGTTTATTTACCAGCAGATCCTATAATTGTTTTTCTTGAAAATTACACATTTTATATTGAAGTGAGTAAATAATAGTAAAAATATTACTTAGTGATTTTGAAAAAAAAAAATACTCTGTAGTTTTTTGTAAAAACAGGAAAGAAAGAATAAAAGGTAAGCGATTTATTTTTCACAACTGACATCGGTCATTAGGGGTCATTCATTAATTACATAAGGATGATTTTGGCAAATTTCGATCCCCCTCCCCCCATGTAAGGGTACGTAAAATTTTTAAAACCCCTCCCCCTATTCTTACGTAAGATTCCCTTTTGTTTTTCAAAATAATAAAATAACTAATCTTACATCACTCAAATCGTTATTAAATTTCCTATTATTAAGTTAAACCTTTTTGTGTAAAGAAATATTTACTAAAAAGTTGGAATCTAGACTGAATGTTTCACATATTTTTGGTATATGATGCGATACTAATTAAAGATAAAACATGCCATACATAGTGCATTTTTTTATTATATTTTACACTATTCATTCTTTGTAAAATAAATGAAAAAAAGCTCATCCTAATATGTTTTTTACGTTTTTTACCTTCCAGACGCAAATTAAATGATCTTTACATTTTCGATGCACTACGTAGAAAGGAGCTGAATTTTGTACATTTTGGACTCCCCCCTACTCCTCCCACTTTTGTTAGAAATTTTAAAATTAAGGTTTTCGACTACATTTTTCTAAATTTTTAAGGTTTCCAAGCATTTGAAAACGAAATTATTTTTTTCAAGTACTTTACATTTCATCAAGGAACAAAAGGCCTTAAGCTACAGCTTGTTTAGCTTATAGGTAAATCCAACACTGAGGTAATGTATGTATTCTCAAAGGGAGTTAGTAAATAAAGTGCCCATTTGCAACCCAAAACTTACATTTGGTGACATCACGTGATTGCTAGCAACTGGCAAAAAATTATCAGCTAGTTGGCAAGGCTTCATTCTTTAATTGCAGTAAAGAACCAAACGACACACATAAAATTGTTCATCAATGTACAAAATTTTAACCGAAGCGTTATTTGCGTGAAACCTTTTTCATTACATCCTTCAAATTATGAGCGAATTAGTTTCGTTTTAATCAGAACTAACTATTTAAGCAGAAAAATTAATTCTGAAAGCAATAGGGCTCTTCTGTAAAAATTAGAGGTTGCCTTTAACTATAGGGTCTGGTGGTGTAAAGTGGTCATAAAATCGTAGGTTTTCATCTTAGGTGGACAAAAAATGCTATAATTTCTTTAAAAACTTCAACTTTTTTTGTTGTTATTTTACATTGCATTATTAAAGAACAAGGCACATTGAATTTTAGGGGAAAAAAATATTGATTTAAGTAGTTTTATAACACTTTCTTTCTTCATGTATTTATGACCACTTTACCCCATTGGGTGGGGGAAAGTGGTCATAGCATGGGGTAATGCCTACTCAAGCATATACGTGTATACACGAGCATATAAGGTTTTTTTACGGGATAACCTACAAGTGTGTATACGTGTCTTCATGAGTATATACGTGTCACGTGCATATACGAGTATATACACGTGTAAACACGATCATAAGGCGCATATACGATTATACGTACATTTACTTGAATGCACCAGTACATGTATGCATACACGAGTATGAACGCTTATATATGTGCATGCCTACAGAGTGAATACAAACTCTTGAGCGAAAATCTAAGGGGTGTGAGAGGGCAGGATAAGAAGCAAAGAAATATGGAAACTTATGGTTGCTGACGCGCTATAATGCACACAAAGCCAAAAACTGATTAATGCAAAACAAGTCACAGATTTGTTGCACCAAGAGTATTTTATCCAACATTTTAGTTTAAGAAATATTTAGAGGAGTTGTTAAAAGTTATGGCCTGTAGTAGCTCTAATACGTGCATCGCAACAAAGGCACAGCGACTGATGAAAGATTTTCATAAGTCTCGTTATTGCAGCAGAGCGTGTTTTGTGACTGCGACGCGTGTATTACAGCTGCGTTCCGCAAATTTCATAAATCCCTTTAAAACTTTCTTGAGACCTTAAATGCTGTGTAAAATTGTCTTTGAAAAAAAAAATGTGACCTGTTTTGCATCCATTAGTTTTTTGGCTTTGCGTGCATGTGGTGCGTCAACGTTGTGTTAGTGGCCATATTTTCCATACGATTCTTGCTTCTTATCCTCCCCTCTAACACCTATTAATAATTTGCCCTAAAGTTTAAAGTCATCCTGTATACATGTATATCATAAGCTTGTATATAAGTGTCTAATCGAGTACGAATGCAAATTAAATCTATCTGAGTATATAACTGTTCGTATATATACGAGTTTAAGCCAGTATATACGTGTATAGCCTGTATATCTGTATATAGATAAAAAATACCTGCGGACACTCATATGCACAGTTATTAATGCATTTATGTGAATACATATATATACGTGTCTACACGAGTATATGCGTGTGCATACGCATATACTCGTCAATTTAACCCCGTTTACTGTAAAAACAATACATGTTAAGTGAAATTAATATTTAATTTATATCTGCCTTATACTTAAATATTAAGTGACTTTAGAAGAACAATCAATATTCGTTAAGCCTAATATTATGACCACTTTACCCCATCTTACTTAAATTGCTCTAAAAAATTATCAAAAAGAGATTGAGCTAACTGCTAACGAGTAAGAGTTCTTCAGACATGTTGGAAGCTTCCTGTGCATCAGTCCATCTGTTCATAATTCTAACAAATAAAATTTCCCGAGGAAGTTAAAAGAAGTGTTTAGATTTTAAAACTTTTCATATTCACCGAAAATATTTTTTTTAACCACATCATAACATTTTTCCAGTTGTAAAATTTTGTATTCAAAATGTAGTTTCTCACCCCCCCCCCCCCCCTACTCTAAAATAAAATGTTCACATTCATTCGAACATTTATTTCTAAGCTATAGTGTTTGAACAACAGCCTTTTGCTTTTGATACGACAAAAGTTTCACGATTTAAATTACTGCCAATGAATGGTCGGCCTGTTTTTCCAGGCTTACCCGGATTGAAGATAGGGACATTTCACGGCATTTGTGACATAGGGGTATCCGCAACAAAACGTCTTTAAAAAAATAAAATTTTTACATATACTGGGAATGAGAAAGCACATTCCAAAGGACATGAATGTCATATTTTTTTCTTTATTTACTTCAAGTTATGCAGGTAATCGCAATCAAAATATCAAAATTACAACTTTTATCGTTACGGACTCTACATTGAATTTTCCTTCAATAATGACAAGAACTGAATTTCAAGCCATATCTGGTGCTTGGGACAAATAAAGTAAGGGATCATCTCTAATGCAGATAATAATTTTAATCAAAAAATGCATTTGTTAAAAAATAATAAGTTGTGAAAATTATGATTGTAGAGTCCGTAACAATATTTAGACGAAAAGTTTTATTAAAATTTTCATTTATGCATTTTATATCACTAAATGGAATATTTTCTAATATCACTTATAGTATTACAATATTTTAAAATAAGTTTCATGATTATTGAAATTCGGTATTTTTTATTAATTTTCTAAATTTGCTTACAGACTATACAATACGTTACGGACTCTACTTTTGGCAACTATTTCTACATAGCTCTTTCTTCACCAAAATGATTGAACAGCCTACACAGAAAAGAAAGAGCTAAAAGTAAACCTTTAAAAGGAATTATACTTTTAAAAAAACTGACTTTCAGAAGAATTTTGATTGCCGAAGTGTATAGGGGGAGGCGGGGGCACCGTCTGCTTCTTTACTTTTTTTCTTTCTTTTTTTAATCTCATCATAAAATTCAATTAGTAGCTTTATTTTCTACCTTGAGTTTCATTAAACATTTCTTATCATCCCAGAAAATGTTCAATTCATTAACTTTTTTAACATTAATATTTTTACAGAACTTTGTGAAGTGAACCAACCTGCCCCAGTCCTGGGATCCCTTGATCCACATTACAAAAACAACTTCTGTTACAATTTTTAATGATAAATATTATCAAACAACATTTGTAACAAACAAATGTTGTTTTGTGATTAGAATTAAAAACCAAAGTTTAAAGGTCAATATTATTAAAATTGCCCAACATCTACTTACTTGTTATTTATACCAGACCTGTTTGTTCAAGAATCAGCACAATTTGGGTTTTTATCAACTTCGCTATTGCTACTACTAGAGCATTGCTTTTTTAATTGTTTTAAAAGTTTTTGTGGGTTTTTTAAAAGTGAACTAACATACCCCAGGTTCTTGATCTAGAAAAAGTTGTCCTGATTTTTTTCTTTACAACAAGAAATAAACTGCTAATGCTTAAGAACTAAAAGAATTTATTTTAGGAGAGAAATTCAATTTATTGCTTCATTCTTCATGAAAACCATTTTAAAAAATTAAGTTGCTTAGTTATGAAAGTTACTCAACCAAAAATAGCAATGCCAAAATAAGTTTCTGAAATTTGTTCAATATAACTGTACCATGTGATTTCATTATAGGAATTGTAGAACTATAGGCACTACTTTTTGTTGCTTTTAAATTTAAAGAAAAAAAAAGTTATTAGAATTATCTAGGCCGATCTAATTAGCCCCAATTTCTCCTACTATCTTATGAGGTGTTGACTAACCTAGTGGCTCCGAATTTCAGTATATTTTCAGTGTGATATTTGAAAAATTTCCAGTATTGTATGGCACAAAAAAAAAAAGAAAGAAAAATCACTTTCAAGACAAAATAAAAGAACAAAGTAAGGCATCTCATTTAGTACATTAATATTTGCGCCATTGAACGAATAAACTGATCTTTCATGCCATACATGATCGATCATCCATTTAATTGATTAAATGCAGTTGTTTAAACGAGAAATGAGCGAAATTTTGTTGATAAAGAAGATATGTGATTTCTGAAGCAAACAATTTTGCCTTTTTTAATTGCATTTTACAGATAATTTATTTAACCTTTAAAAATACAATTTTGAAAGTTTTGGCTTAAAAACACCTTTACGTAACACATGACCCCTCCCCCTTAAAGTTTATCCAGAAATTTTGATTTTCCGAAAATGAGATCCGGTATTGATATTTTCAGATAATCAAGGTTCTAATGTAAAATTTGAATTGCTTGTAAAATTGGAATTAAAACCTATCATTTCTAATAACGAGTTCAAGATTATGCGAAAAGCATACTGAAGAAATCAATCTATCACTTGGTCTGTTCCAACAGGAGAGCCACCCTCTATCTGGTTTTTTACCTATAAAGAGTTCCCCCCCCCTAATAAGAGCAAGGGCACACACACCCTGAAATATCTCAGAGACCCCTCCCCCCCAATAGCAAGAGACTCCCCCCCCCCAAATGAAAAAATACCCCCTCAAAACACGCCACTCCTAAAAACTTCAATGGCACAATCTGCACCATTACCCCCGCCCCCTCGCTGGGCACCCTTCACATATGTGATGAAGAATAGCCATAACAGTTGATTCTATCATTGAAACTATCTAGCAATGAGGTAGTATTGTAGTTGTTTAGACTCTGTAAACAGTAATTCAGACAATACTCAAACGTGACAATTATGTAGAGTCCGCAACATGTTCGTTCATAAACGTGCAGTTCTTTAGTAAATAATTCCTTAAAAATATTATTTCCCTTTTTAATAACTACTTTGTATGTAAATGTATTATAGATAAACTGAGACATAGAGTAAAAAAACCTTCATAGGTAAGAATAGTTCTTACTTTCACAGAAAATTTGAAGATAGTTTAAGCAAAAATTTCCATGTCTTTTTAGTGTAGAATCCGTAACATGGTATATATCTTCCTATATTTTTAGAAATTCAAAACAAAGCTAAACTTTTTTCAATGCTATGACATAAGTATAGGACCATACATTTACAAAAAGTTTAACTTTACTATTTACACAAATCATGAGTAGGAGGTTAAAACATCCTTATGAAGTGTGGAGTCCGTAACAGCCAAATACTGTGAAATGTACCGATAGCCTCGAAAAGAGTCAACACTTAAATATTAAGTTAACCCCCTTTTTTCACTTCTTTCACATAATATCTTTCCGACAATGGCTTTGTCTTGAAGTTAACTTTGCACCATGATTTGAAGTCAATGACGTCAGAATTAGATGTTGTTGTTTTTACTTGGTATTTCACCATAGAAGAATATCAACTTCTAGTTCTGGTTCATGCAATAAATTTTGAAAAGATCTCATCTCGGTGAGATTTGATTTTTTTCGAAATGTTTTTCAGAAAGTCATTTTTCACCAAGATAGAAACCAGATATCAGTTCTCCTCGTTCAAAAACTGTAGAACTACTTATGCACATGAAATAGAAGCGAAAAAATTAATTAAAAAGAAAAAAAAAAAGAGATAGGGCCTTTTGAAATATTCTTTTCAATTATAAAAGTAAAATTCCGAACAGCGTTTTTTAATTTTTCGTGGCTCATGTGGCAACAAATCAAAATGCAAAAGCATTGAAAGATTCAGCTTCCTGCTCAAAAAAAAATAAACATTTTGATTTTTGGTTAGTAAATTAAACCGTTTTTCTTCCCCCCGTGTACATTTGGAAGTTTTTAAACTCTGAGGCTCCCGTGATCTCATTCCTTATTCTTGGCTTCTACACCATGTTCCACTTCGCTTGCCAAGCATCCCCCTTTTGATATAGTAATTACACGATTCAACCCTGCGTTGATAAAAAGTAACTAATTCTTTTCAATATTTTATAACTAAGAAATAAAAACAAATTTATAGTATCATGAGTTGAATGCAAAAGAAGAGCTATAAAAGGAAAGAACCCAGAAGTTTATTAACGGATGGAAAAGGAGAAAACAAGTTGTTTACATGTGATAAGTTCGGTGTAAAAAATATTCCGCTTACGAATTGACGTTATGAACTTGTTTTTCTGGGGGGGGGGGGAGTGAAACATGGTTCTTTTGTACAGCGAGGGCGCAGAAATCGATGGTGTGGCCTAGTTTTTCGCAACTTTCCCGTTTTCGAGACATACGCCATATAATGTAGCATATTTCAATTCGCCCCATTGAATGGCGTGAATCTCGGTGCATCGGACAGATTCTGAAAATTTGCATGCATATAATTAGCAGGACGCTCTTAGCAAATGAGCCTCCATCTCGGGATGCTATACACTAAAGCAATGCGTTATAAAGCTGCAAAATCAATTGAAATCGATGCCTCTATTTTGTTAAAATATTTTTAAAAAATTATAATGTGATTTCCCAATCTTTTTTTCTTTTAAATGTTAAAATGTCTGGTGTGTGTTTTGTTCCCTGATTTTAACAACAGAAATGTAGTTTTTGGAATCCTGCAACGAGTTAGATTATATATACATGGAAATTGGATCAGAATTCTGATGAGGATAATAAGTCATTAAAACGACAATTTTCGTAATACATCACTTTCTCAGTCTCCGTTACATCACTGCGCGCGTAGGAATATTAATGTAGTTCACATTAAATTAACAAAATTCTTATAAAAGTCCCAAAAAACTCTATATGGAGTAAACTCTCGATAACTCGAAGTCTCGAGGAACCGGCTATAGAACCTTGAATTAATCAGTTGTGCGAGTTATCCGAAGTTCCTTTTCCAGCCTTCTCAAGAGTACTTTTTATTTTCTTTTTCAGGAATAGTGCATAATGGGTAGACTATAACACTTATAGTCTGGATAAAATTAATTATTGGTACTAGGAAAAAATATTCTTACAGAGAATAAATTTTTGAAAGAAAGTTTTTTTTGACTGCTTAAATTTTTTTTAAATCTCATTTTAAAACTCATTTAAGTTTTCATATCGTATTCCCAATTTCTTTTCTCCTGATTTCAGATCGCATTTGCTTTTAAACGTCTTTTTGTCCTTACAGCAGATTATTTGAGTAGCCTAGAAAATAAAGATAACTTTTTCAATTTTTGACATAATTTTAAATCTTTCAAAGATTAGCCTGCAATAAAATTTAAGGTCGTCATCCACAGCAAAAAATAGTCCAATCGGCTGCTTCTCACGTAATCTTGCAACATTATGTGCTTAAAGGAGCACTATTGCAAAGAAATATCCCCCTCAACAAGCTGATAAGCAAAGCTATGTTTAAAAGAAAAAAATAAATTTTTTTTTCTTCTTATTTTGACTGCATTTTTATGCATAAAATGGAAACGGAACTCTCCTAAAAACATCGATTTGAAAGGAGCACATGCGAGACACAAAGACGACTTGGCATTGGAAACAATAAATTATTTTGTGACCGAATGAAAGCTTCGAGACGAAGGAATATTTGAGCTATAAGGCTGCGAGTTATCGAGAGTCAACTGTACATTAATATATTGTTAATTTTTTTTTTTTTTAAATCATGGTGGAGGGCAGGAGGAGGCTGTTATTGAATAAAACTCCCCCATTCGCTGTCTCCCACCTTCTTGTCAGTAACGAGTCGAGGTCTTGCGGTAACATACGGAGCTTGAGGCTGGCCAGTTATGGATTCGAAACTGCGAGGGTGCCCATCCCTCCTAAGAGCAAGGGAGCCTCCCAAGGGAGGATCCATAAAATATTCAAGGAGGGGGCAATTGTTTTTTACTCTTTTTTAACATCAATTGTAAAAAATTTCGAGGGTGTGTGCTGAACCCTTCGCTTACATGTATGTAATCAGAGGTGTCCCACAGCTGTGTTTCCTTCGAAAAATATCTAAGGCGAGCCTTTGAATCTATCCCTAATATCATTTAAAATCGTCCAAAATTAAGATTTTGGAACACTTCAAATTCGAAAAAATTCTTGTAGAAAGTTCCGGTCCCTATTCCCAGAGTAATAAGCAATGTGCTACGATTGCGTTTTAAAAACTTAAATTCCGAAAGACGTCCGAGAAGTATCTCCCTTTATTCTACGACCATCGAATGTTATATGAAATTGCGGTTTTGAAACTTCAATATTGGAAATACACATGAAGAAATTGTCTGTCTCTCGGCTCAAGGAGGGGGCGGCCCCTATTGCCCCTCCCTTGTATCTGTCCTTGGAGGCCTCCCTCCCCAAATCTTGAGTCCCTTCAAAAAAAGAGAAAGGTACTCCATTAACTCTCCCTCCCATTCAATGGCACAGTCTGCACCATGATCCCGCCCCCCTAGTTGGGCACCAAACTGTATGTTTTAGACGTTGCCTTGACAAACGAAGAGAATAAGCAGCTAGTGCGACACACGTCTAACGTTGATGAACGCTCTTAGAAGCATCCCGAATAAAGTGCAGTTCCTCCCAAAGAAGTCCTCCATGAGAACATCTCCACCGTCCTACATGACATCTCTCGGGCAAGGCGGAAAACAGCCCAGAGCCTTGGTGGAGATGCCTAGATGAAATTCAAGTGCTCCTGGTTATCATACTGCCTGGGTTGACAAACTCAATTTCAAATTAAGGGGGATACAAATATAAACTACCTCTCTAAAAGCCTTATAATGACTGAAATTTTGCTGCCATTATTTCCAGAAGCGTTATCATTTATACGCCTCAGTTTTTATCATTAAACAAATTATTCGTTTCATGTTATGTAATAAAAGATGAATACTAAAGTACCCCTGTCCTCATAAGGTAAATTAGAGCTCTTTACGATGTTTTATTGTCCATAGTAACATCATACTTAATTGCGCTGTTTTTGAGTTCACCCTATCCAAACGCTTCCTTTCAATATTTTACTGTGGCTTACGAAGAGATCACATAACCCCTTTTATGCACTAAACTAATTTCAGTGTACTCAAAATCGTGATGGAAAATAAATCACACGGGGGGGGGGGGATCAAAACCTTTGCATGGCATGATTGAAACTGAAGATGCGATTTTGTATCTTATCTCATACTCCGCCTTTATTACTTGTTTGTTTCTTTATTTATTATTTTTATCACTATCCTTTTAACGAAATAAAACGTTTCGGAGCGCTTCTATGCCGGCGGTAATCACAAGGAAATGCCGCGGCGGTCCCGTTTAGTATGCGCTTCGAACCACCGTAAGTGGGTCATTCGAACACAATGCCGCGGAATGGAGCCTAAGTACCCGCCGACTCTCAACGAAAGGGCCGCGCTGTGGCTTGATTGCCGAACGATTATTTTCCTTTTGCTGACTCGCAGTATCGGTCGGTGAACGGTGAACAAACAGGCTGCGAATTGCCGGGACGAAGCCTCGAACTTCGGTACAACATGCCCTACCCGAGTTAAATTTATGCTGGCATTTGTTTGGCAGAGTAGCATTAAATAGCATCAAAACAGCATTAACTAAGGTAAAATTTTGCTGATTTTGCCTGAATCATCAGAAAGTGGAGCTGTGTATTGGCCTACTTTAATATTATTGCCGAGTAAGCTAACATTTGATGATTAGCATTAAAAAGTACATAAGTTTATAACAACTGGAATATTTTTAACAGACAAAGCAGTATATAGCATCAACTAGCCTACTTTTGCACTGGTTCTAATATGATTTTAGGTTTTGGGCAGGCAGGCAAGGATGCCAGCAAGCCCCTCTCTTAAATAAAATTTCCTAACCGTTCAAAACTTTATCAGGTACAAGCATCCCTGGTAAAAAAAAAAGATTAAAAAAAATTGTAAAACACGGTTTTGATATCACACGGTGTTAAATTTTAAATTAAAACTACACGGTTTTGATATACATGACACCATTTTTAAAAGATGGAATTTCAATTTCGTTCAATTCACTGTTATAAAAAATGTATGACATCAACTCTGAAAAGATTTTCACTTAATTTTCTGAAACTGAAACGAAAAATTGCGTCTTTTTCCTGTTCGAGAGTAGGGGAGGGCGGGGCTAAAAGTTCCGTGGGTAAGATATTCCTTTTGAAATAGCCCAATGAAGAAAAAATATAAATGTATTTTGTAAATGCTCGGTAAAATGGAATGTTGCAGCGGACCGATGTCAGCCATACTAGCCAGGCCAGTGGCGTCCGGTATATTAAAAGCTGAGCGCGTGCAACACTGATTTACTTTTGTAAATACTTTCGTTTAACTTTTTAGTCTTTTTCACGAACTTTAAATGATAGCGTTTACTGCCGTGTGCAGGTAAACGGCAGTATCTGCAGAAATGAGTTTTCGAGATATTTGAAGGAATTGTGTGGTGGAAACGGTAGGGAAATGTTGGAATTAGACGTTTTTTTCGCGCTTTTTTTCAGCGGAAACCAAATAAGCGAGCTTATACAATAAAGATAACGTACAATAGATGGCAAAAATGCAAAAAAATGCAAAATGAAAAATTTGCAGTTACTGCCCTTTACTTGCACACGGCAGTTTACTTCTTTGGTGTTTTTATGCGAATATCTATTGTGCATTCTAAAATACTGCGCTGAAACTATTTACGTTTCGTTATCTAACCTATAATTTAATTTTTCGAGGACTGGTGCTTGTGTGGCTAGTTGTTCCTCCATTGTGGGGCAAGTTGTTCCGAGGAAAAACTAGCCTCAAGGAACTCATTGCCCGTATTTATCTACATAAGCAGTGCAGTTAGCAAAAGCACAATATTATATTTATATATTCGTTGCCGTAAAATACAGAAATCGGTGAATGTCGACTCTCACTGCTGATTCACCGAAAATATTTAGTCGTTCTCTTATACACCCATTGAAAAATATGAAATTTTTGATGATCAAAATATGAATCAAAATATATTTCATACTTTAATATGAAAATATTAAAATTGAGAAATTTGTTGCTCTAGAGCTTGATTACGCCACTTTGCGGTGATTTCAGTAGCCAAAGAGGTAAAATAGTTCAATGGTGCTCAGACAAGGAAGAGGTCTCATTTAACAGATCATATCCTATAGGCAAGTGTATCTGTCTAGGCTTTACCTGTTTAGCCGTCATTAACCAGAGACTTTTTTCTCCTTTGTGACTAGCTTGATGGTTAAATCTGTGTATGACTTTCAGTATGAGGGGTGTAAATTAAAACCGCAAGTAACTTTTCTTCCCATAATCTAAAGACAGGTAGTCGCAAAAGTCGCTGAAAATGGTAATTAGAATATAATGCATGTACAATAAACTCCTGGTTACCCGCGGAATAGGGTGCCATGGTAAACGCGTATGAGCGGATTTCAAAGGATATTTGTTGATGTTGCACACTAGGTAGAAAAAACAATACTCGTACATACAAGAGTAAAAGAAAATCAAGAACCCTGACATATATTCAAACTCTCAAGTAACAATGATAGAGGCAAAAAGTTAAACTAGTAACACTAAAAGTGACAACTGTACTATGTAGAAAATGTACGCAAATGCAAAAAAAAAAAAAAAAAAGAATAGCTCATTACTACAAACGGGCACAGAAAATCATGCAACCAGATCAAATCAACTTAGGTTACACCAAAAACGTTTAAAACAGGAGAATTTTTCTAGCAAAACTGGCTCGGTCCTTCGTTTACAGGCATATAGAGTGCAGATGTATAAATCGGGTTTTAACTAGTCAGGTTTCGGTGACCAAGGAGATTTGGATGTCTTTTGGAAAAAAGGAAGAAAGAGATGGAATGTCTAGATCTTGCACGCGTTAAAATGAGTGTTTTCTGTTTTCAGTAATTTATAAACACAAAAATAAATAAATAAATAAACAATAAATAAAAAAAAACCGCACAATAACAGTATCCGCCCGCGAGTTATCAGGAATTCATTGTTATCATTTGCACAAACCTCTTTTATGGATCGTCTGCGATGTAGTCTGCATTTATAGTCAAAGATGGTTTTCTGTTATGATTGCAGACTGAACTAGTTATCATAGCTTATTAGCTACAGAAGCTGTTAACTATTTTATTTAATTTTACTACATTATTCTAATCTTACAATATTTTACTACGTTAATATATTATAATATTACTATACTTATTAACTGTGCCTTAATATATGTATTTGTACTTAAGGTAATCAATGAACCTTTAAATACAAATTATCAATGCTAAAATGTAAAATAAGTTTAGTTTGTTTTACGCTTAAAAAAAACATCTGATTATTCGGACAATATTGCTTATTAGTCTTTTAATAGACACTTGTTTCAACAATTTATTTTATAATCAACATTTATTTTTTTTATCACAAAATATAGCTTTTACAAATTACTCGTCTCGAAACGATGTTCATCTCGAAATCATCATCGTTAAACATCGTCATGTTAATATCGAAACAACTCACCTGCGGAACAACTAGCTCCAAGAAGGGGGCAAGTTGCTCCTTCTCGATTTTCGGTACTTTAAAATTAATTATAAAAAATCTTACGAAATATTGCACAAAAAACAGTTGTTACATCATAGGGGTGCAGATTTTAATCTCAGAATAATAATTCTAGAACTACGTTTTCATAACAGATTTTGAGCTTGTTTGAAACACGGAATTTCTAGCCCCACTCTCCCCTAAATGTTTTCCATCTTTTGTGGCTCATAAAACGAATATTTTCACAAGCATCATCTGAAGTTTGAATCACCTGTCTTGTATATCTGCAAGAACAGCAAAAAACACTTTGTGTCTCATATGAATGAACGTGGATTTACCATTTAAGAACACAATAAAAATCGAGTAAATTTTTTTGAGAATAAAACGGTATTCTCATTCGGGGGAGGTTTACGTTTTCATACTTTCAGATATTGAGAAAATGCGTAAAAATTATAAATGTTTTCGAAAACTACCATAAAAACTTGAAGCCCAGAAAACTCCGCTTTAAAGGGCACAATATTTTTTTTCCCCAAAGAAAGAAAGCAGGGAAAAATTTTACATTTTTTTGCTCTCTAATCTGTAGAAAGTCACCTTGAAGCTAATATTATAAATGTGGGTGGTACCTTGAAAAAAAAAAATATGTTGGCTGACTTAGCCGAGCAATCTACATTCGACCAGAATTAATCAAGCAGAAAGAAACTTGATGAAACACAGGATGACTCGCATGAGTGCAGTACGTTAAGCTGTCCAAGTTCTTCTCTCTTTAAGTGAGAGATAAAATTAGCGAAGTTATCCAAACATTTTTACTGAGGCAACAAATTGATGAAACCAATCAACATTCACCTTCTGCTATAATTAATCAAATGCACTCATACAATGACCAACGTCAATGAAGCTAAGTGCAAATATTGGATATACACCAATCAAATAGGCAAAGTTTTGGTTCGAAATTTGTAGTTTTTAAACAAAAACCAAACACGACTCCCATTGGAAAAGAAAAATCAATTTTGGAAGGTGAAGTTAATGGGGATCTTTCGCTAAATGGTTCACAAATTCGAGAAAACTATTAATTCAAGTAACGTGAGCAGTCTTTCCAAAAAAGCTCAACTTCTTCTATTTGGCATTAAAATTTAACTTTCAGAAGAATAAAGTAAATCCCGCGGGATCCTGGGCATTTGAGTAAAATTGTATACACGAAAGAAATACATAGTTACAGCGTAAATACAATAAAATAGAAACTTATAACACAGGAAGTGCATAGTTTCCAGTACCATAAAGAGCTTCAAAATCTGAATTCGATGACGCCTAAAAAATGAGCTGATGTGTGCACCACATGACTTCCTTTTACGACAATTTAATGATAATAGTGCTTTGGAGTAAGCAAGAAAACACTTTACATATTTTCACCCCTAATTTGTTGCGAACCGATGCAAAAAAGAAAAAAAGTTTTTGCAGAAGATCAGCGAGAACGTGACTTTTACTACTCGGCGCTTTCTGGCTGATTCTGCTTTTTTACAAATGATACAAATTTTGTTTCCGCTTCAAGGTCATCCGCCGTCTGTCCGTGATCAAGCTTTAACAGCAGTCTGAAATTTGCAATACTAAAACTATTTCCGTTTTTATCAAACATTCGTAAAATTAAAGATCAAACCTGTTCTCTTGATAAGATATTCCTTCAGGGATTTCCATTTTCGGTGCGAAAACTTAGGGCTAATACATTGTCTCGTAAATGAGGAACCTAGATTCTATATTGGGCAAACATGTTGTTCTCATAACAAATAATTCTGTTCACAGCGTTCTTGCAATCGGAAAAGATCTATAGTTGAGGCATGCCTAACATGGAACTGGCACGCAGCGTAGTACTATCGTGATTGGGAGCTGCACATGGCACGGGTAGCCATGATCTGCATATCCTTCACAATGGTGACTGGTTGAACCATTGAGAAGAGGTTTTAGACTTGCCCAACTATAGCTTTTCTTTATTTCTTTCGGTGCTTAATTGCATAGGTTTATTTTGATGAGGACTACAATCTGAGTGCCTTGCCTCCTTTACGCATGATATATATTTTTTTTATTAGACATATAAACAACACATGAACGAATTTGCATCACAGAGAGGGGAGGGTGCTACCGGAGCGGGGGTGGAAGTCGAGCCCGCCGCCTCAGGTGTGCAAATGTCGAGCAGTCACTTAGACCGCTCGGCCACTGAGGCCCCCTATAGCTTTTCGTAGAAAACGTTGGAGCTCTAAAATCAACGGGCCGTGGTAGCCCGATCGGTAGAGTGTCGGATTCGGGGCCGGAGGGTCCTGAGTTCGAACCTCGATGGTCGAAGATCCACCGATGTCATTAAAGGGGACTGGGCGACGTTAAATATGCTCGTGGTCTCAATGTCCTCCAAGTGAAACGATACCTCTGGGGGTGCTAGCACCAGGTAGCTATTAGCTCCTGGACTAGTTCTAAATTCTCATTAACTGTTCGATCCGGTGATGGTGCTGCCATCTATCGGTATAAAAATTAATGGAGGCAAGACACTTAGTATGCAGTCCTCGACATAAATACAGTTGTAGTCAGTTGTGACTCAGAATCGGAAACCTCTAAAATCAACAAATCTTAGGTGTTGCCAACACAAAAGCAATATTTCCAATGTTAGGATTTTTTTTCCAATTTTCGTCAGATGATCACTTTGGAAAACAAATATGTTTTTCGCACCAACATTTCACAGAAATATCCAATAATTGAAGTGGCAGGAGCACATATTCAATATATACTTAACTTTATGAACTGCGTCCCTTGTTCTAAAGGACTAAAGCATTACCTTGAATTCGGTAGTTGTTTTCAAGAAAAACTGTGATGAAGGTGATACATTTTTTTTATGTTAAGTGTATTTGAAATATTTATATCTGCAGCACTACAACTAAAACACAAAATTTAACGTAAATTACCAAGTTTTTGTAAATCGAAAATGCATTGAAAACAGAAAAAAATAAAGTCATCAAGTTAGGAGTAAAAATCCTAAAACAAATGGCTCACTTTGCTTAAAGTAGTTTTAACATTATCTAGAAAAAGATATTCCTATTCTCTATTTAGGATTCACTAGGGTTTTCGATGATAAAAACAAAAGATTAACAACAATGAAAACAAAGATTGGAGGTAATTTAACCGAATAGTAATTCTTGTGGCAGAACTCGTAAAAAGCATTATTATTTTTTTTCTTTCGTTTCCAATAGGGGGGGTGTGTTTGAGGTCATTTAGCCTTTACCCGACCTGATGCGCTCCACAACAAGGCATCAGTCTTTCCTGTGCCACCATCAAGGCACTGATGCATGACACAAGTAGTTTTGACGCCCAGTTTTCACCACATGGGAGGCATCTAGGCTCTCTTCGATGCGAAACTGCACTAGGAATTTTTAATTTTGCCGAAGGAATTCAAAGCCAAAATAATACCCAAGGGATCTTTTACATATAATCATGCGACATGGGCACTGATGATTTTCTGCATCTCGAAAATCCATCGACTGGCCACCTCAGGCCAGAACCCAGGTCCAAGGCATAGAAGGCCAATGTATTTCCATCACGCCACCATCCTAAAGCCCTGAATCGTAGCTTAAGTAGTGACACGTCCGCCATCTTGGGGCTAAACGATGCTTTCTGCTATGTCTGCTATGGTGAAGAAGCGTGTTTTGCTTCTTAAATGTGGTTTCTTAGTAACTTCATGTTAATTTACAATCAAGAAACACCCTATTCAAGAAACAAAACACGCTACTACACCGTAATAGACATAGAGGAAAGCATCGTTTAGCCCCAAGATGGCGGACGTGTCGCTACTTAAGCTACGATCTAGGGCTTTACACCAGCCGGCTCATAAAAAGCATTATTGACAGCAGTGTTTCTCAACCCGAGGATCCGCGAGAAGTTTTCATGTGGTCCGTGAACATTACAAGGAAAAATAATCTGTATCATTTCTCAGTAGTAAAAACATTGAGAACCATTGATTTAGAGGATACAAGAGTACAAGAGTTTATAATATTGAGAGACAAATATTCCCTTACCTTCCCGATCAAGTAAAAGATAGCGAAATGAGCTGAGTAAGTTGTTAGGGACCATCTTGTTTCAAGCAGCATTTTCTGGTCTAAAAACAACAGAGAACAATTATTAGCTATCTTGCTAGACAGATTAGCTAAATGAAGATTCTTTAAAATTAGTCTACAGTCTACATTATACAGTAGACCCTCGTTTAATGCAAGTTTATTTTACGGGGTTTTGTTTTGATTATATGCAGTTTAAGATTTGACACATTTGTTTTATTCCACGCGGATGAGTTTTGATTTTACGTGGATGCGGCAATGCAGACAGATAAAATTTTCCTCTCTTTCAAAATCCAAACTCCTGAGATAGCAGATTACACGTAATAAACTGCATTTCGGCGTGCTAATAATAATAGAGCTAGGGGCCACTGAAGACATTTTATGAGATTACTTCTGGAAAGAGCTCTGGAACCAAAGTTATTAAACTCACAAAGTGTCAGAACTCACTGGAAGAAGTGCTTTTAGGAGTGACAAAGGAAGGAAAAACCGACGAGGATACCGACATCGATGACACAGAACCAAGGAACGTATACATTGAAAACTTAGAGCCATTCATTGATAATGGCAAATGATATTTCTGTTTTGTTATAATGAAAGATCTCGCTATAAGAAGTGACACACGTGTCCATGAAAGCGTTAATGCTCTGCAAAGAACTAGAGAAAAAATTCTTAACGACTGCAAAAGACTATCATAACCAGCTGCTTTTTAGAAACACGAAATAAATTTATGTGTTCTTTCTGCATGTTGTGCATATGTATCGATATAAGTACACATTAAACTTATTATACAGGGTGTTCCGTTTAACCTGCAAGACCTTTATATTTTCGCAACCGTTAGTCCTAGATGAATACTTCCAATCGCAAAAATGTTCAAAATCAAATGCGGAGTTAATATATTGAAAGTTTGAAGCAAAAATAAAAATGAGTCAAAAAATGCAAAATTTAACTTTTTATACGGGTCTCTTAACTAATACAATCAATTCGCGATATCTCGAGGTCCTATAACTTGAATATTAACTCGAAGTTTTTATTAAGTCCCGACCCCTTTGTCTTTAATTTCATGCTAATTATTCTCAATATCTCGAAGTTAACTTCCTTTAACTCGAAGGTTTTTCAAAGATGACTCGAAATTTATTTCGAAAGAACGAAAAAAAAGAAAGAAAGAAGTGACTATGACAGAAAAATTAATTCATCTTCGCTTACAATTCCTGCACAATAGACCTCTAAAGCAAGAAGAGCACCTGTTGAGCCAATGTGCGATAAAAGAGATACATGTACGGAAATGAGTTAGCTTGTTTTCTTTTGTTGTACTGTACTGTTTACAGTTTGTCATGTTGCTGGACTATGAGTTTGCTTTTCAGCTGTCAAGTCAACTGATTGTACCTTTATTCAAAGGATGACCTCAATTAATCTCGTTCCCCTTCATTCTTTAGTTCGATCATTTGCTGATAAGTTCCTGAATGACAGAGTGTGTTTTCTTTACTATTAAAGATGTCTAAACAAATATGTACTCTGTTAATGAAATTAAAAGAAAAAAGAGGAACTTCTAAAGCGGTAGAATGCATGAATATGAATTTGAAACGAATGAAGATGTGCACCTTTCCTGAAGTAGAATCAGCTCTATTTAAGTGCTTCCATCACTATCGAAATCAAAACCATGATTTTGATTTTTCTCTCAATATTTTTGATTAAACTGTGCATATTGTGCTTAAAAACTTTTAAGTTATGTAACTTTGTCTGTTATATGTACATATTAATTAAAATATTCGATGATTTTTAATATTGAAATATCAAAAACCGAAACTAGCGGTAAGTCAAACTTCCGATAAGTCGAAGTTTTTCGTCGGTCTATTTAGACTTGAGTTATTGCGAATTGACTGTGTTTAGACACAATCTCCATATGAAACTATTACTGACACAAAAAACTTGACATTTGTGCGACCAAAACTCAAGGAGATATTGCAAATCAAAGTTTTAAGGGACCATACAGAAGATGAGATTGGAACTTATCGCCCTTTCAAAAGAATGACAGGTCGTCAAAGTAAGAAAATCAAGGTATTTATATTTTTCATTTACTATTCAAAAATAAATAAAAATGTTGTGCAGTGATACGCAAAACCACACTACAAAACCTCGAACAACTTGAAAAATCACACTCCATGCATATAGATAATTTTAAAAACACTTGTACCGCTATACTTTCCCCCAAAAGGTGTTATTGACGGCGAGTGAAAAGTGGTGTAAGTCACAAAACGCTGCGCTTCATATCTCGGTAAATAGTGGTCGTACTAATTTCAAATTTTATGTGTTGGAATTATTTTTCAATGGGGATTATTTCCCTAAATAAAGTTGGGTAACCTGGGGCCCGTATAAAAAGTTAAATTTTGTATTTTTTGACTCATTTTTACTTTTACTTCAAAGTTTCAATATCTTAACTCTGCATCTGATTCTGAACTTTTTTGCAGTTGGATGTATACATCTAGGACTAACGGTTTCGAAAATAAAGGTCTTGCAGGTTAAAGTGGAACATCCTGTATAACTAGTTGTCACTAGAATGAAGTATTTTTTTCTAACCCCTATTTTAACGCTACTATTAAAGCTACCATTTACGCGGTTATGATTCACGTGGCATTTCCGTGGAACATAACTCCCGCGTAAAACGAGGGTCTACTGTACTCCACAATATGAGATTCAATTGGAAAAGGCTCGAAATTTTTTATCGATTTCTTTGTATGCATTTCTGTAGAATGATTTTTATTTTCGTTTCGTCCGTGTTGTTTAGTAAAAATACAGTTGAGCCGACTTATGACGAGCTCTGATTTATCGTAACCCGGATGTAACGAGAAAATCAGGCATACTTGATTATTCACGTTATTGCAAATAACTTGTATTGCCAACGCTTGATTATAGCAACCCATGCTTCTCCTGTTTTCAACCAGTTTTAAAGTGTACCTGTCCAAGGCCCAGCGTCAACAATCCTGAGCTGTAGCATACTTTTCTCTAAAAACTCCCTACTTTTTAGCGTGAAATCTTAGGATTAGCATGCAGTGCGGGAAAAATGACAGATGTTTTCGATGCCGGAATCGAACCCCGGTCATCTGAATGGAAGGCAGTGGCCGGACCGTCACCGAAGAACTCTTGGACCTCAGACAATTGATATTGCTCTGAATGTATTCAACCTTTGCACTTTTTTAACCAAGCTTTTTTTTCCATAGTGAACAAAGGGAGTGAGGCGGGGGGGGGGGGGGTCAAGCGTAGGTCAGTGCTATGCAGCACAAGAGTGTGGAAAGTTTGAAAATAAAAGGTCGATCGGTCACCTAACATTGATTTCCAACTCCATTCTTGATTGGAGTATTGTGCCGTTCAAAATACATTTATTTTTTTAAATTTTGTCTTATTCCGGCATATTCCTTGTATAGCTTCACCCCTCAAAGTCTAATACATATGCTTCAATGTACACTACAACCAAGGTGCAACTGTTTCTCTTATTCATCATACAAATAATTTGCCATCAGTAAGATTTGGATGCAAACGAATTGTTTAAAAGTGTGAGAAACATTGAGTTGACATTGAGAAAGTATGAACTATTTATGGAGATATGTTCATTGGTTGTTTTTTTTTCTTTTCGAGAAGTCAATTCGAATATGAAACTATTTGAGCGGTTTACTCGAACACTGATTACTCGTATAACCAGGGGCGTGCACAGAAATTTTGGGGCCCGTCACAAGTAACTTTTTCGGGCTCCCTCCATTTATTTACCCTTATTTTCACGCCTAGTTTTCAAAGTATTGGGTCCCCTTCAGGCTCCGGAACGGGCCAACAGGTATCCCTCCCCCCTCCACGGCCCTGCATATACCAGAATTATTGTAATGCATTCGATCATTCGATTGCGCAAACCTCTCGATTATGTCTACCACTATCAGAAGCATAAAAAAAGTTGGAACGAAATTGGCCAATACTTTGGTGGACCAAGGTCAAATCACAATTTAACCGTTAAAAACAAAGCATTTTGAAATATTTTCCTATGATTCAGCACTATTTAAATATTTCAAGATAGTAGTGAATGATTCAGCTCGATAGATCATGTCCGAAACATTTGCACTGTTCAAATGGAGATGTCGCAATAAATTTGAAGGTAATAACTCATCGCCATTAAAAATACAGCTACGCGCTATCAAATCAATAGTGAGAAAATGGTTCGATGACATTGAAAGAAAGCGCGAATAGTTTTCAAGGATAAGGTAAGAGCTTTTGTACAGGTATTAATGGGTATCATGTGACGAAACAAAGAAGTTTCGTGACAAAAGATTGCGTTCAAAAAATTGGAAACAAAAATGAATCTTAAGAGGAAAAATAGAGAATAATTAATTTGCAATTCTCATCACTCGTTGTCATTGAAAAACAGCGAATAAGGAAATCTTTTTTTAGCGAGGAGGAACTATTCAATCTAAAAACAAGTGCGACAATGAAATGCTAATGGTTTTCGTTTTTTTTTTGACACAGATAAGAAAGAGCATGTAGTAAAAGAAAAGTAAAAAAATATATATAATGAAGGAATTTGAATTTCTGAGTCTTTACAAGGACAGAAGAGGAACTTAGCATTTTTTCCCTCTTTCTGATTCTGAACCGTATTTCGGTTTACAAGAAAAAGTTGTTCATGATTCTTTTTTGTTCTTTTACCTCTTTTCAAATGAGACTAAAGGAATATGTTAATAAGAAAATCAACGTTGCAAGTGCACAAATTTCCAATACATTACAGTAGCATGTTTCGGCGCTTTAATGAATCCCTTTCCGGGGGGTGCTCACCTAGGGGGAGGGGTCATGGCGCAGACTGCGCAATTGTAATTTTTAGGGGGTGTTTTAAGGGGTATTTTTCACTTTTTGGGGGGCGCTTGATTTGGGGAGGTTTGCCATATTCAGGGGAGCTGCGCCCTTGCCCATAGGGAGGGGGTACCCCTGCTTTTTCAAGGCAGAAAAATATGAACTCGAGAACGTCAAGTAATCCTCAAGAATAACATTGTTTTTTATTCTGTTTCTTCGCAACACAAAGGTACAGAAAACCCCGATTTAACGATTGTCCAGGGACTGGAAAAAGTTATCGTTCAATCAAGGATATCGTTAAATCGAGAAGCATTATATTCAATGCAATTCAATCCGGTCCACTGAAATGTATCATTAAATTGAGGAAATCGGTAAATCGAGTATCGTTAAATCGAAGTATTTATTTATTTCTTATTAGAGAAATGTGGTTCAAAGTAAAAACTTGTCTCAATAGAATATTGTGAGTTTTGCTCAAAGATTACTGATTTCAGGGATTCCACACGGGGTCAGAAGGAGTTAATTACTTTTTTGAACTCAAGGAGCTGTTTAGTAGAGTTACAAATGAAACACAAATCATCGGTTTTTAGATTTTTAGCTTTTTTTGGCCCACAAAAGTGAGACGTTACCCCCACTGGGTAAACCATGCTCGTCATTTAGGGGGATTAACAGCCTCTCCCCCCCCCTCTGACTTTGAAAAATGAATGTTTTTACATTTGAGTGGGGGTAGTTGTTTTTGTTGTTTTCCGAAAAAAGTTGTGTTGAGTATACACTAGAGAAATTTGAAATGATGAGCCTGGGGGAAACCCAATCTCTTATTTTTTTTCTTTTAAAGTAGAATGGTAATCACGTTAAATTCTCTATAATTGCAATGTTTACAGGGGAAATACCGAATGACATACATGTCCTTCGACTGAGTGTATTTCATTTGTAACCCCACGGTAGTTGCTAGGTTTTTCATATAGGCTTTGAGGAGAAAATTTAAGTATTAACGGAAAGACTTTAGGTTTATATCAATCAATTCTAGGAGAAATACACTCTCAGAAAAAATATTGTTCATTAAAGAAATACAATGTTTTTATTGTGTTGAAAACACATGGTGATCTTTTCTTTTAGTGCATTTAAGAAAATATGAAAAGAAGATAACATTCAGGATGAAAGCATAAGCAGCCATTTAACTAATGAACCAGACGTGACATCAGATATAAGCACGTTGTCTGCATTTTATATAAGGGAAGTGAATTAGTATATAATCCCGAAACCACTCGCTTTTTTCTTTTATTACGGAATAAGATTTTAAATTAGGTATTGGACGAGAACTCTTCCCATATTGTTCCTATATTATTTCTTCCGATTACTCGTTAGTTTGGTAAAAAAAATACTGTTATTACTCCTCTTCAGTGCTGGATCCAAGGGGGCTGGATCCCTTCTGCGGGAAGCAAATTCGCCCCATTTCTGAGTTTTTTTTTTCATTAAAACTCCATATAAAAACTGGAAGAAAGAGAGGTATGGGATACAGTTTCAAGTTTTTGCTCCGGCTTGGAAAATTCGAAGATCCGGCGCTGCTCTAACTTCGCAAGTTTGAAATTTCCCATCGCTGCAAGTATTTGCATAAAAAAACCGGACAAAATCATTAGATGAGTTTCTTTTTGTTTTGTTTTGTTTTGTTTTTGTCATACAATGCATTGAATTATGCTACCCGATCACAATAAGGTGTTTATTAGAAGGCTTAAAAAAAAATTTCTTAGAAAATAGTTATCGTTATTCACTTCTTTCAATTAAATGATTGTTCATCTAGGATTTATTACTACACTGTAAAAAAAAATCGGAAACGTTTCTGAGTATATCGTGCAGCTGCGGTTCATGAAATTTTCAAAAACGTTTCTGAGTATTTCGGAATTCTCTTTCTATAATGTCCAAAAACGTGTCTGAGTATTTCGGAATCCTCTTTCAATGTTTCTGAGTATTTTGGAATACTCTTTCTGTAACTTTCAGAAACGTTTCTGAGTATTTCGGAATCCTCCTTCCATAATTTCCAGAAATGTTTCTGAGTATTCTGTGCAGCTGTGGTTCATGAAAGTTTCGAAAACGTTTCCGAGAATTTCAGAATCCTTTTTCCGTGATTTTTTCTAAAATATAATTCTTTACTATACTGCCGTGCTAAGCACAGATGTGGTATCTGCACATTTTATCAAAATTGAGTTATTGTCACCAAGTGGTCGTTAGTAATTTAATTTACCTAAATGTCAAGTTTTTTGGCGATTTGTGAACGCGAAATATTAAAAAAAGCTTTAAGAAAAAAGTCGTAACTGCACAGTTTGCGGAGTTTGCTAAGGCAATTTGAACGTAAGTGACAAATACTAAGCCTTTAAAGTGGTATCTGCGCAGTTACCACTTTTTTCCTTAGTATTTTTTGTAGATACAACTTTTATGCCTTAGTAAAGCAGCATATTTAATAATGTAGCAGTTTATTGTAACACAGAGTATTAAAATTAGTTTACCGTTGAATGGTTGATACAGGTTGATAATAAAAACTAATACAACTTTGCATAATTGTTAAAGTAAATATTCAGCTTTTTCTATTTAAATGTTTATTTAAAATGCAAAATTCTAAAAATGAAATGCATGTAAAATATTCATATCCAATTCTTTCATGCTAAAAAAAACGCATTTCAATCTACGGCCGGTAATATTTTTATTTAAGTATCGTCTGCTGTCAAAATTAGCTTCATGCTCGGTAAAAATGAATCTAGAGATTAAAACATTATAAGAAACACATTCTTTGAATATAAAAAACAGAAAATTGTTATGGATTACAGTTTTAACTGTCTGGAGTTTTGAAAATGGTATCTTTCAAAAGGTAGATTCTGTTTTATTTGTGTTAACGAAATAAAGCGAAACAGCTAAGTCTAAAGAAAGCAGATGTTTTCTGTATCATTTAATGATACTTTGAGCACGTTTTACTAAGCTATTTTTGTCGTATCTGTGCAGATACCCCTAAAAATGCCTAGTAATTGTCACTTACGCTAAAAATAGCTTAGTATATGAAAAGGTTTTGAAAAGAAAATGTGTCGTAACTACATTTATTAATTTTAAATTCAGATTTTTACAAAAATACTCTCTTACGGTTTTTAGATAAGTTATTTACGAAACAACTACCGCAAGTTGAGCATTTAATTAAGTCATAAATCAAAGATATGAGTTGTAAAACTTTAATCGTCAATTTCTCATTTTGAGCTCTATTGCAGATACCACATCTGTGCTTAGCACGGCAGTATAGTATTGCATACCATATCAGTTTCAGTTCTTTCATATCTAACAGCAATGAAACAAACAACTTTAGAATCATTCGTGGATTTTTTTTTTTTTCTGAATTTCTAATGACAAATATGCGTGCTTGCGTTCATCATGTTTTCTGCTTCGTTAGGAAAAAGACTTTGTTTTACGGATATGCCAGGGCCTACTGTACCACTTCTTAAGAAGGGGTTAGAATTTCGTAAGTGCCTGTGTAGTATGCTTCCATTACAATTCACTTCTGAAAATTATTGTAAAAAAAAAAATCGATGATGCTGCGAGGGTTTATTGCAGGTTATAGCTGCTCTCTCTGAAAACTGAACCATTGGTTGGATTGCTTGAGAAGTAACTTCAGAACCATGCATCAAAAATATATACTTTTAGGCACATGATAATGATCATGCTCGTATGGGTCGGCGAAATCTAACAGAGAAAGGAATAGTGTATTTTGTTATTTTGTTCCCATCACCACCAATAATTACAGCTAATCATGAAAGAACAAGTGAGCTCTTTTCGATAGTTGCATCGTTTTCGGTAATGTTCTTAAATTTTTGTTCAGGTATACTGTAGCTACTAGAATCTCTATATAGTATAAAATGAAATGTCCAAAAAGCGTCTGTTTGTTTGAACTCGCAAAACTCAGAACTACCCGGTCGATTTCGCTGAAATTTTCACAATTTGTTCCTTTAAGTCCTGAGAAGGTTTGCAGATCAGTTCGAAAACAATTCGATGAATAGTTCTTTTTTTATTCCAATTTAGGCCGAATTTTCACATAAATTCCCGAATATGGGGGTGAAAAATTACTCGCAGTTAGTAATATCGTTGAAAAGGGAAGAATTTTCCGCGTTCCACGCAATTTGTTCCTACGCTCTAACTTAATTGCGGCGGGATTTATTTACGTTTTTAGCTCGAATTTGTTTAGGCTTAGCTGAAATTTAGGCACTACTTTCTTCATTAAATTTATCAATAAAAAGTGAAGGAATTGCCCTACAGTTTTATTTTTGACACCATTGAAAAAAGCTACCTTTTTTACTCCAGATCTAACTCGACCTATGGTCGGAAGTTTAACCCTCTATCTCCATTAGAAAAAAAGTTACAAGCGAATGAAATGAAGTTCAAAAATCTGTTCTCTATTCAAGTTTTTAACCATTTTATTTTGCGTTTCCACGGTAACGCTTTTTGAATCCATTGTTTCTATCTTTCTCATTTTCAACTCTGAAACTTATTTTATTTTGTGTTTCCATAGTTACGCTTTTTAATTCCGACTTTCTCATTTTATTTTAATTTCTTAAAAGTATTTTAATATCAGTCGTCATTGTTTGGAGTTGAAATTTTGCATGATGATTTTTTTTCCTTTTATTTATGCCTGATTGTTGAATATACGTCACTTGACACAATTTTTGTTTTTAAAATAGACCGGGAAAAGCCGGGCAACGCAGCAATACATCATAAACCTATTTTTATACCAGTACCCTTATTTTGCTTTTTATTTACTCTGAAGACGTTTCGACAACCTGTATCATATTTATACAGTCGCAACCCATTCCTTCTGAACATTTATTTCAATAGAACATCAAGGTATAAATGTCTTTGTTATCATTTTAATTACTTCCCACAGCCTTCTATTGAAGTCTGTCTACAAAGACTGCGAGAGTCTCTTGATGTGTCTGTTTTACAGTAACAGTTAGATTATTAAGGGAAATATTTTTTTTTTCGAAGTTAGTTGTTTCGGTTAGTAAGGAATTTTAGTTCCTTTATTATTTTGGATTTGTCACTGTTTTCTGTAGTGCACTGATTTATACCAACTGCACTTGTTATCTCTTCAACAGGTACCTGATCTTATAGTTCTTTAGTTTTACAATTTAGCTCTTGAAAGAACTTTGATGGCATCTCTGTTATTAGTGCAGATTTTTTCGAACAGTAATAGAAAACCTTAGCCATTGTTTTTTTTTTTCCTTCAAAAAACTTCATCTTCATACAATTCAGATTCCCCTCTACACTTGAACTCGATTTCAAAATATACTTGAAAATAAATAAACGCGACTCAATATGATATGCAAATGCGTATTTCCCTAACTCCTCTAGTTTTTCCTCTGGCAATGTTAACTTTTTACGCACTATCATGGCTTGGAATTCTTTCAAGATATCATATAATTCTATTCTGGTAAAAGATTTGACAGCTTCAGAAGAATCTACAGAATAATAAGAAAAATTTCGAACTTGAAATAAATATGCCTTTTTTACTCACTAACTTAAGCTCCTAAAAATCCAAATGGCAGAAATGGATGGAAGATGTTTTCACAGAATATCATAGCAGACAATCTAAACTTTATGCGCATGAAAAAAGTAAAAACTACTCGACCAGTAAACTAAACCAAAACCCTTATATCTAAAAATTTTAGATAAAAATAAGCACCCAATTTTGACTTACTTTCATACAGTAAGAAAATGACAAACGTTAAAGAAAATCAACAGGATTTTAAATTCAGCAACATAGCTTCGTTTTCCATATTATTACGTTTGTTTCACTAAATAGCATCACATTTAAATTCAATAACAAGAAAACCGAAGACTTAAAACAAAAAACGTCGAGAAAGAAACGAGCGGTTCTAACAATGTCTAAACCCCGACTCGCGTACACAAATGGGAAAGTAAAAACTGAGATTTTTATTGTTGCTCTTCGATAGAACAGTTATCAGACTTCAAGGAAAGGAGGTTTTAAATAATTTTTGTCAAACTTACGGATTTTGGTTTTTGTCCGGTTTTATTAGCCAAATACTCCCATGTGCGCTGCATAAGACCGTATTTCCATAAGATTTGATTGAAAAAAGTTTGAAAGAAGTATGGAATTGAGTTTTATGGATAGCACTGAAGTGAGAGTGAACTAGATAAAAGAAATAGAAGGGAGACTAGTCTTGGCGGTGATATCAACCGTGACGGTGATTCGTAGCTGATTGTGTATGGAACTAAAATGTTTTTTTATCTTCTAATTTTAGGGCTAGTTGGAGATACTTTCAGTATCTGTCACACAAAAGTGTAATTGCTCAAAAATACCCCCCAACCCTCTTTAAATCTTTTCCTTTATAATATGGGTGATGGGGTAAGATACTGTTCAGGACTAAACAGCACACACTATACACTTCCTAATGCTCCCCTGGTATACAATGGAGCATTTAACAACTTTAAGATAAGAGATCAACATGAAGAACTAAAAACGCTACTTTGTGTGTGATTAAACATTAATGTCGCTAATTTAAAAATAAATGAATTCAATAAAAAAAACTTTTGTAATATAATGTAGAACAATTATACGCAATCGAAAAATTTTAAGCACTCCAAAAAATTTCGACTTCTCGAAAGCGGTCACTCTTAATTGCATCATATAAAAGAAGTTCTACAGGGTAACGGCACCAGTAACAGACAAGGGTCCAGTAACAGACAATCGTAAGTTTGGATTTAACTACAGTGGACACCGGTTAAAGGAATCAGTGGTTAATTGAATCAATCGCTTTAATGAATCAAATCGTCAAAAACAGAACAAAATCAAGCTTTGCTGAATTTGCCGTTTTATTGAATCAGCCGCTTTTTGGAATAAAATTGTTTAGAACAAACGTAATTCATACAAGCGGCGGCCACTGTAATAAGAATTTGAGGCGGGTAAAACTGATGCTGCTGCGACCCGTGAATACGGTGCAACCGTCTAGTGTTATCAGAGTGAATTTCATGAGCCATTTGGTATTTACAAGGCAGAGATCGAAGGTTATGAGCAGCCACCACGGGGTCTGCCGGTTTCATGTTCATTTGCTTTAAATAATACTTTAATTCTGAAATGAAAAAAAATTCGCACATTTTGAAGAGAAAAAGGGAATTTTGTCCATTACTCTCAATCTTTCCTCATCCTACCTGTTACTTGGTATCATCAGATTTATCGGTGTCTGTTACTGGAGGTCGGACCGTTTTTCGAAATTATAGTGCCTAGAAAGATTCTAGGCACTATATTCAAAATTGAGCAAATAAAAATAGAGTTAACTAATTCAAACGGTCCAGAAACAGTCCCTGATGTGATGTTGTTGCATGAGAAAAAAATAGTTTTAAAAGTCTAAATACATTAAAAGGCTCAGAAAATTGAGTTAACCTGAGAGCGAGGCCCTTAAGCATGTCTGTTGTTGATGCCGTTACCCTACTAATTATTTATTTTTACAAATTACATGTATACAAAGGCGCCCATATGAGGGGGGGGGGGCAAGTGGGGGCTCAATCGCTACCCCCTTAGAATTTAGAACTTCCTTGCTTTTAGTACTTTTTTAGCCTACTTTCCCAGTAAAAGTCAGAAAAAGGAGAAAAAAGCATGAAAGAAGGCTTAATGCATCTTAAAAATGTCGCGAAAAACAAAAAAAATCAAAAATAAATAAAATAATTAAATAAATATCGAAAAATTAAAAATTGGAAAGAGATGGGGAAAAATGTCTGTCGGCCCGTCGGTCTGTCTGTCCCCCCCCCCCCTAATAACTTTTGAATGAATAGTCCGATTCGAACAAACTTTTTTTTGTTCGAAAGATCTCGGCGAGAACACCTCATTCCCATATTTCACTTTTTGATTTGAACTATTTTTTGTTCAATTTTGAACAGTTCAAAAAAACTTAACATTAGCGCCTACGGGGAAACTTCCGTACTTGAAGACGGATTTATTTCAAACAAATTTTGTTGGAAATAGCTCTTGACGCCAAACTCCAGTTTCAGACTCCGAGAATTTAGAGGCACCTGACTCCGACTCCGACTCCTGTGCCCGACAATTAATCGGACTCCGACTTCGTAGCTTTGGCAAGACTGACTCCGATTCTTGGATATTCGTCTCCGACTCCTTTATCCCGAAATGAGATCGACTCCGACTCCGACTCCGCAGCTATGGTTTTAACTGTGAAATAATTATTGTTGATATGATTTGTTTTTATTTTCACGCTAAAGTTTTAATTTAGGTATTCAGTTTTCGGCGAATAAACTCGAAGTCATTTATGTTTCTACATAACAATTTGCGCAGACGATTTTTTTTTTTTTTTTTTTTTTTTGTTTGTTTTTTTGACAATGAAAAGTTATTCTTTGAGTTGACATTTTATTGTTTTTATTTATTTTGGTAAGTGCATTAATTCATTTAAAAAATTATTTTTGGCAACAGGGGAAAAAAGAAACGATTTTTTTTTTTGATATGATGTATTTATTTTAATAAGCCTATTAATTTTAATTATTATTTTTTCGTTTTGAAAGCTGTTAAAGAATTTTTTAAGGGGTCTAAGGACCTTTAATCTTCAGAATTTTCGATTTTCTGGAAAAAATATATGTTATGCATAATTTTATTCTGAACAATTTGATACCTTATTTATTACCATACGCAAAAAACTTTTCGAGTTATTGTAAAAATGCGTAAACTTTCCCCGTAGAGATTTATGTTAACAGCAGCTGTTTAAGCCTCTTTTTCTCAGGTGCCCATTTCTTCGGTTTTCTCGTTTTGCGCGCATGATATTTCAGAAAGATTATTATATATTTCCGTAAAACTTTTCATGCATGTTTGTCTGATACATCTTAACGATCTAAACCTAAATTTCAACTAAAAAGTTAAAGTTAATATTTAAAAATAAATATTTTTTTACCCAAAATTTTGGAAATTTTCGATATTAACTTACCAAATTTCAAAAAAATAAATAAATAATTTTAAAAAAATAAATAAATTTAGGTTCAGGTCATAAATATAAACCAGATAAACATACATTGAAAGTTTTACGGACATATATAAGAAACTTTCTGAGATATCATGCGCGCAAAACGAGAAAACCGAAGAAACCGGCACCAGAGAAAAAGAGGCTTAAACAGCTACTGTTAACATAAATCTCTACGGGGAAAGTTTAGGCATTTTTACAATAACTCGAAAAGTTTTTGGCGTATAGTAATAAATAAGGTATCAAATTGTTCAGAATTCAACTGTGCATAACATATATTTTTTCCGGAAAATCGAAAATTTTGAAGTTTAAAGGTCCTTAGACCCCGGGAAAAAAGTGTATTAGCTGCTTTGTTTAAAAGGTGCTGCTTTTTTTTTTTTTTTTTTTTTTTTACGCATCTAATTCTTTTAGATGTGTGAGGAATACTTTATTCCTAGAAATTAGCAAAAATATGTTTGAAACAATTTGCGATTTTAGCTATTTTTGAGAATATTGATCACGTACTAGAAAGTAGTATGGGTATACGGGAAAGTAGGCTCGTATAGTTCTAGACGGAACTTCTTGTTCTTTGCAAAAATGCAAAAACATTTCTTCTCCAGCCGTTAATGAATACGTTATTGAAAATGTCAAATTTTAATAACTCTAATCTGCACTGAAATCAGCTTCCTTGGGGAAAATATCTTGCTGAACCATTGAGGAAAATATGTGAGCCCCCCCCCCCCTTACAATTTTGCTTATGGGCGCCCTTGCATGTATAGTTTAGTCGGCGAATTTCTCTCAAAGGGAAGGACAACACAAAATGGAACGACTTTCCATTCTCTTTTTCAAAGTAAAATCTCTCAAAGCTTTATTTTTCATCTGAAATAATGAGAAAAGCTCAAAAGAAACCGAGCCAAAAGAATTATGATGCGGTGGAAGAGCAAATATTACTCGTGGGAATAGAAAATTGAAGTATAATCGATTTTTTTACTCAGAACGGAAATGCATATACGAAGCTCCAACTCTTTCTATTTTATTTAACCAATCAATAACTAAGCTCGAACTGAATTCTAAAAAGAATTCCTGTTCATGCTGAATAATATTCGTCTTGGCTGTGATGAATTTTTATAAAGATTGCTGCACTTATGACTGATGTTAAAGGTTTTTTAATTTTTCTTTTCAGCTGAAGTGGTGTTCAATAGCAAAAAATAGTATTTGTACTAGCTGCATCGCCCGGCTTTGCACGGTCTGCCTCGAAAATAAAAGTTATGTCCAGTGATATGTGTTCAACAATCTGGCTTGAACAAAAAAAAAAAAAAAAACAGTAAAATTTTGCGGCAGATTGCAGAAAAATGTCTAAAAAGAAAACATTTTAAATCCCCCGATTGCAGGAAAAGCCTAAAAACAAAAACCAAAATTTTATTTATTCATATCCGAGAAAAAAAAATGGTAACAGATCTTTCATTTTATGATTTTCTTCACTCTACAAATTGTAACAAAAGTATTGTTACGGAAAGTTGAGACGAAGCACTGAATAATAATTTGAATGGAGGAAAGCCTTCAAAAAAATAGGGATTTTACGTCGAAATCTAAGTGTCATATATTTAATAGTTTTTAATTGATATCTCCACTAATTATTATCGGAGGATTATGTTAAATAGCCAAACATAAAGATGGGAAGCTTACGAATCCATCGATACCTGGTTCGATGGTCAGTTCACTGTCGTTCGGGAGAAATAACTTGGACATACGTACATAGTTACATACATAAGGTACATACGCTTCAATTTTTAAGTATCTTATTACTATTACATGTGTGTGTGTGTGTGTGTGCGAAAGTTTGTATGGATGTATGGATGGATGGATGTTTGTTACTCTTTCACGCAAAAATTACTGAATGGATTTTGATGAAACTTGACAATAATATAGCTTATGCATCAGAATAACACATAGGGTAGTTTTCGTCCCGTTATGGAAGCAAAATCCCCATGCAGGGGAGGGGGCGATAAAACACAATTTTCGTATAAATTCTCTAATATGGGGATGAAAAAATACTTGCACATATTAACATTATGTGTCCATCGAAAGCTCCGATTTTTCTGCTGAAGATGGCACCTGTTCGAAATTTCTAAGTGGAATAAAAAACGAGTGATGAGCTTTTTAGTTCCATGTTCGAAAGCTTTCCTCAACTCAATACAGTATTTAGTATATCATCTCAACTCCCTGTCGATAGCGACTATTGTTGTATTGTTGACTATGTTTGCTGTTCGTCTGACTGTTGAAGGCTTTTCTCAAGTCAAATCTTAAAGTATGATTTTTGCACAAGATTGGCAAATAATACATGGATTTGGCTGATTATTTTCCAGTTTAACGCAACTTTGAGGCAATTATTGGGGTTTTTTTTTATTTGTGTTGACTGGGTATTTGATCGACCAGCAGGAATCTCGCCGAACTTCTTTTTTTTTGCGGAATCATTTCAATAGCTGAGGCATTTGGCAAATTTTTCAATTGTCGCGGTTTTTTAAGCAAAAGACTACGCAATACTGTTTCTCAGTTTTCAATATGTAACCAAAATACCGTCATTTCTTTAATATTTCTAGCTTTAAATCATTTGTTAACATGTAAAATAATCCGCCAACTAAATTAAGCAAATCCATAAACAGCACAAATTTGCGCACACTTTCAAACAATTAACAAATTTTATTACATATTTTCGAAACATTTCAAGTAGCATCATTTTATGATCACCAGAAGTATCTCAGTATTTGGCAAAACTATCTCTTCGATGAAAATTAGTAACACACAGTTTTACAAACAAGTGTTCAAAAATCTTGGAGCTACAGCCATTACAAAAGTTGCATTAAAATGCAAAAATTTCGCCAAATAAATTTTGGTAAAAAGATCATTAAATACTATGTATACATTGTTATAACTAGGGGTTCCAGACGAGTGAATATATTCCCTATAAGGTGAAAGCATGGTACCTGAAGGTGAAATACGGGCCAGGAAATAGAGCAGAGGAGCCGAAACAGCATGAAATCGCAGAAAGACTCATTGCCAATGCGCTTTTGCATAAGACATACATTCAACCACTTCAATATGGCGGACAAATGATGATTGCGTTTATGTGTCTTTCACATTGAATGAAGTACACTATTGGATTAAAATACAACTTTTCTAGGATTAATTATCCGAAATTACAAGTAAGTACAGCTTTTGATCACTTTGTAGCTTTCAGGGCTTTCAAACATAGTTAAAAGTGTTTTTAAAAGTACGTTTACTGCTTTTTATTGTTTAACGGTTACTGTATTGCTATTTCCAACATTCAAACCGATACTAAAAATAAAATAATAGTTTAACCGTTTACCCGCCAATGTTCCAAAAATGGAACATCATATTTAAGTGAAAATTTTCCCAAGAAATAACGTTAAAATAAACAAGTTTTTTTTAACACAGTTTAGTCTTATTTCAAAGTATTTTTTGATTTCCTGCTTGATTGTTTACATGTTTTCAATTATTTATTGCGATTTTTCAAAGATGAGTGTTTTTTTAGCTTTTTGCAACTTTTTCTTATAAAATTTACCAAAAATTGTTTTTTTCAGAAAATGTGATGATATTTATTATAGTTGTGAAAAATACTTCAATATATGATTTTAAAATGCTTGCAGAAATGTACAATGATATTTCCGAAAGGTGTACCCCTTCAAAATAGCATGTTCCAATTTTGGAACATTGGCGCTTTTAGGGAGTCAAATTTCCAAGAAGTGAATCGTTCGACTTCCAAGGGGAAATTTCATTTTTCGTAATATATGTTTCTTTTTTTTTCTCATTTTGAATGTACTCTGATGTAGATGTTGGCAAAACCAAGTAAGTTTATATTTTGAAAGGATATGACGTTTCGTTAGCAAAGAAAATAATAACAGTCTTCTGTTTGACGGACTATATGGCTCCGAATCCACACCTGCTCGGACAGCTGCATTGTCACGTAATAATAAAAAATAATATTAGTGAGAGTTTTATTCTTCATATTTTAAATGCAGTTCAATAATTCGCTAGCTTTGTTTTCGGGCGAAAGGAAATTCTGTTTGACGTATACCAACTGTTCATAAATGTTAAAAAATGTCTACAAGATTTCTTACTGTAGAACAAGCTGTGGCTTATTTAGAGACATTGTCAGATTCGGATTTGTCAGATGTAGATATATGCCAATTACCCCCTGATGAACTAGGCAATATCACTGAGGAAGAATAGATGTTGACAGAGATGAAATCCTACAATTTTTTGGTTTGTTGCTATTGAGTGGGTACCATTCTGTTCCTTCTGAAGATATGTATTGAAGCAGTGCAGAAGATACATCTGTGCCAATTGTACTAACAGTTATGCCTCAAAATCGTTTTCGAAAAATAAAAAACAACTTTCATTTGATGGACAACCATGAATTAAAACAAAATGACAAACTAAGAAAAGTTTTCCTTATTTACGAAGAATTGTGTAAAAACCCTCAACAATTGGGTGTATTTCATGAAAAATTAAGCATAGATGAATCTATGGTTCCCTACTACGGTCGGCATTCATGTAAAATGTTTATTAGATGAAAACACATAAGATTCGGCTTCAAAATTTGGATGCTGTGCTCTTCAAGTGGATACCCGTATTCCATGGAGATTTATTCAGGCAAAAAAGAAGGATCCCCTGATGTGCAATTAGGATCCAGAGTTGTAAATGATCTATTATCAGTTTTGACTGACACGTCTAAGCATGAAGTATACTTTGATAACTTTTTTACATCATATGACTTAATTTCTCAGCTATCAAAAAAAAAAGTGTACGAGCAACAGGAACAATTCGTGAAAACCGAACTGGCCATTGTCCACGGAAATCCAAAAAAGCCCTTTCTAAAGAAGATCGCGGAAATTTTGACTATCGATCTGATGGATCAGTGTACATGTGCAGCTGGAAAGATAATGCAGTGGTTACAGTAGCATCTAATTGTTATACACATGAGCCACTTGCATCTGTAAAATGTTACTCAAATGCGCAGAAATGCAAGATAGATGTGCCACAACCTCATCTTATCAAGAGATACAATGAAGAAATGGGAGGTGTGGACGTCTTGGATAAACTTTTAGGGAGCTACAGACCTCATTTGAGGAGTAAAAAATGGTGGTGGAATCTTTTTAGTAATGCGCTGAATATTTCAGTTGTAAATAGTTGGTTACTTCATTTTGATTTACACGAAGTCAAGATGAAGCATTTAGAGTTCCGAAGAGAAATAACAACTCACCTCCTAAGAAGAAAAGTACGAGTGGAAAGTCCTCCAGGGCCTCGTTGTCATTTACATAAACGGTCCAGAATGTCTGACGGACATTATATTGTATCTGCATCCAAAGGACGTTGCGCGGTGTGCAAAAAAATACGACTAAGAAATGTTTCCATTGCGACAAACGACTTCACCAGCAACGCTTCCTTTCATATGATGGGCATTAGATATTTCTGTATTGGATTTTCTGAATTCTGATATGTACACAAATGCAATTTCAAATATTATTTTTTCCGCAATAAAGTATTCTAAGATAAAAACCGCATTCAAAACCTCTTAGTTTAAAAAAATTCTCTGAAAAAAAAAACTTCATGCAAAACGCCAATGTTCCAAAAATGGAACACGCTGAAAATCATAGTAAAAATTTTTTTTCTGGAAATTTTATTTTATTTCTGTATTTACTAGACATAAATAGACATAATTTCAAAAAATTACTCAAATTTGATCATCCGTCAATAGTTCGGCGGTTAAACGTTTAAGAAACTAAAAAAAAAACACGCTTTCGTAGCAAAATGACCTAAAAAGTGAAAAATAATCTTTGGATGATGACCAATCACTTAATTTTGGACCGGTTGATTGTTATTGTTGTACCGGTTGTTTTGGACCGGTTGGTTAAGGATTGACCAGTTGACCAATCACTTAATTTTAATGTAATACAAAAAACCGTGGGGTGCTGTCGATTTACATTTTTGCATGGACAACAAATGGAAGAAATTCAAGACAACTGATAAGAAGCCCCCCACGCTTTATTGTATTACATTAAAATTAAGTGATTGGTCAACTACTATCATCCAAAGATTATTTTTCACTTTTTAGGTCATTTTGCTACGAAAGCGTGTTTTTTTTTTTTTTTAGTTTCTTAAACTATTATTTTATTTTCTTCTTTTTAGTTTAACTTGTTTTACGAAAAAATATTCATTTCAACATTGTTCAAAATCTTTTATATTCATGAAATTTGCCCAAAAAAAGCGACTAAAGGTCTCGGGTGGCATTCGAAACGTGGTCTCTCGAACTCCAAAAGGAGCAACTGTACCCCTTAAAGTGTAATAGCCGAGCTCTAAAAACATTCAACTTCGCTGATAAATTGCCTGTGGAGTAATTGTCTAATCCAGCTAATCCAGCTCAGTCATCGATGTATGTGTGCGGAAATCATATCTACATTTCTTTGAAAATTTGAGATGCATTTGAATAAAAGTTTTGTTTAACAATGGTCTGATCAGCAATGAATTTCCAATTGAAGGCTCACCTAAATTTTGGCATGAAATTAGTTAAAAACAATTATATTTCATGTTCTAATTACCTTGGAACATTGGAACAAATTTTGTCTGATGCAGAAAAATTAAAGGTTTTTGTAGATATTTTTAAATAATTTTTGCGAGCATTTTTTAATGTATTTTTTTTAATTTTTCCTTTTTCACATTGTTGGATTTATGCCAAAATATTGATTAAAATTGGAGGAAACTAACAATTAAAAGAGTTAATTAATTAATTTGATTATAGAATATTGCATTGTCATCGGGTCTGAGGTCGCGTGCCAAATTTCAAAAGAATCCGATCGCAGGTAGTGGGCGAAATTTGAGTCGCAAGATTCCGTTACAAGATACATACATACATACATACATACATACATACATACATACATACAGGTGAAGCTAATAAAAGCGGGTTAATATCTATTATTATTTTCTTGAGTACTCGATAAGCAACGTTTAACCACCACATTATTGACCAGCAGTAAGATAATAATCAACAAGTGAGATGAAATAATGAAAAAAATGATTCTTCTGCTTCGTAGATTATAAAACAGAATAGTAAGCGGGAAAAAATGAACTAAAAAATAAAACTCGTTCCTTCTAGGTTTTTTTTTTTTTTTTTTTTCATTCACGTGTTTGAATCATTTCCTGTTAGCAGTTATCTAATTGGTGTTATTTTGTGAAGCCGATAATATAGCGTTAGAAATTTCTTTTGGTTTTTAAGTGGCGAAAAACTTCTAGTCTTTAAATTTAAATATGTTTGTGACAGCTCTTTGATACCAAGTAAAGGGGGTAGATATTTATTGTTTTATTTATTTTTAATATTACTGGAAAAAAAAAACATCAATACGCATAATTTTTTGACACGTTTTTAAAGGCCCCAGAGTTGTTATTTTCATTATTATTATTTATTTTATTAATTTAAAGAAAAGGATAAAAATTTCACTGGTCCGTAATTCCTTTCAATTGCTTTTACCTGTCGTGGGTCAAAAGAGGATGAGAAACACTGAGTTAGAGCACGATCAGATGAATTAAAGCAACGCTTCTTAACTATGTTGAAAACTCTGAAATATGATCAAATGCTGTAATTACAAGTTTTAATCTTTTCCAGTGCTTAATTCAATGTGAAAAATGTCCAAAACGTAAAATATCATGAATCAAAACTAGATATGTGTAAAAAAAAAAGAACAACTACACAACTGTACGTGAATAGCACTCTTATGCCGGGCTGATGAGTGCTAATAAGCACGAAATTGCAGTCCTCGGCTGGAAATGACTGACCTGGCGGTGTATTTCACGTATTTCTGCTTTAGCCCTGGCTAATGGGCGGTAATTTACTGAATATACCTTGCCTCGCGTTCAATCTTCGAGTTGAACCGAACCGTTGCTTCGGTCTCTCGTCTGGTCTGCTACTTCTATATTAGCTACCAGTTTGTTTCGCACTCTTGGCTTCCTTAAGAGGTTTTCCATCTCCAGCTCAGTCACTTTCTTATGCCGGGCTGATGAGTGCTAATAAGCACGAAACTGCAGTCCTCGGCTGGAAATGACTGAGCTGGCGGTGTATTTCACGTATTTCTGCTTTAGCCCTGGCTAATGGGCGGTAATTTACTGAATACACAACTCTATTCAAAAACACACACAATACGGAAGAGGGGGGAGTAGGATCTACAGTAGAAATCAGTAAGGGTGCCATTTTTCTCTCAGAAGGTTCTTTCTGGTCACCCCAGCTGCCTATCTTTTAGAAGGTGCCTGTTTTTCACCCAAATAAGAGGTGCCATTTTGGCTCCATATTGGGTGTCGCAGGTGAACAAGCTTTTCACCCCTGAAAGGTGCCAAACGCAACCTGTAGTTTTAACAGTGTATTTCAATTTGAAATTAGAGGTCTCTTCTATGCTGTCAAGTTTTCGGAAACTTTATTAAGGTTTGATTGGAAGCTTTGGGTGCGTTACGAGCCAAACATCTTCAAATAAAATTCGTAGAGTTCTGAAAGACCTTCGTGAATATCAGGGATGCTTTCTGGAAGTATGTAAAACAAATGTGCATTAATATAAGCTAACTAATTTCTGACATTTACAGCTTATTCCAGCTGTTTGCGAGGAAGGATGATCAAAAAACCGTTTTTGTTTTCCTTAATTTGTTGCTGATCCCCAAAGTGCATGAGGACTTCATTTTTACTGAAAAATGGCAACTGAAGCATACCAATTATGTGACAAAAGTTACAAAGCAATTGGTCTCTTATTTCTCGAGAAATCCTTAAAAATATGAATTTTGAAGTGTCTCAACACTTCTGGTGCTCATCAATTACGAAAAATCCCCACAGTTATTTGTTTTTAAAAATCCAATGTACAAAATACCTACATTTACGAATTTTCGAAAAACGAACTTATATTTTTATCAAATATTATACTTTGAAATTTAGACACTCAAAAATTAGCAAAATGCTGCTTACACACTAGCCGTAGACTCAAGAATAATATTTCAGTATTAAAAATGCAAAAACTCTTTACATGTGTATTGTACTGCGGTACATTAGAAATAAGTTGTGGCGAAAAAAAAAAAGCTTTTTTGTTTCAAATAATCTCGTTGGCAGATAAGTTTATTGACAAAAAAGCTATAACTTTTACGTTCTTATTTATTTGAATAAACTTCCCTCTCAAATACAACCACGTGGTAAGATGAATAATCTTGAAAATATGAGCAACTTTTTCTAAGAAAGAAAATTAGAACAAGATCTTTAAAGTGAGCAAAAGAGATAAAAGGATGAAAAATCAATAAGATAATGAGATGAATGGAAATAAACAGCTATTTTAAAAATGAAAAAGTGCTGTAAGTGGTGAATTTACCAAGCCTTCCTTCTTAGGGAAATAAATATGAGCTTTGCAAGATTGAGTGCCCTTGTTTTGCAGCGGAAAAAAATGCATTTTAAAATTAATATTATTTTTGTTTTTTATCTGACGAAAAATATAATAGCACGTTGCGTCACAAATAATAATAATAATAACAAAAAACAAAACAAAACTGGAACGCACTATTTATCTTTCATATCTAGTGCAGCGCGGTATTAGTTTAAGTTATTAACCCTGTTCTGCAAACTCTTTTTATTATCTCATTACTAGAATGTGGATAAAGCTTAGTAATTTTTCTCCCGATAGTACCTTATTACTTTCTTCTATATCTAATATATAGAAGAAAAGTATTGGATTCGTGCAAATTTTCGATTTTCGAATTTTGACGGATTTGAACGCTTTGAGGTGTGCTGAGTACATTTCGACTATTTTTGGAAAATGTCTGTCTGTCTGTGTGTATGTGTGTGTGTATGTGTGTCACGTCTGTGTGTGACCAGTTTTTTGTGGCCACTCTACAGCAAAAACTACCGCATGAAATCGAACGAAATTTGGTACACATATGTGCCCCTATGTGAACTTGTGCCCATTGGTTTTTGGCGCGAATTCCTCCAAGGGGGGTGGAGCAATGGGGCGTTTTTTGAGTTACGCGTGCTTGCTATTCCTCAGGAAGTAACTGGCGGAATCAAACAAAATTTGGTCCATATGTTGCCATTAACAGGAACAGGTGCTGATTCAATTTTGGTGTCAATAACTCAAACGGGGGTTGAGCTATAGAACGTTTTTTGTCGTCAATTGTGACTGCTGCATCTCAAGAAATAATGAACGGAATGAAAGAAAAATTTATCGGCAAGTAGCCCTTAGTGGGTATAAGAGCTGATTTTATTTCGGTGTCAACAGCTGAAAAGGGGGGTGGCGCAATCAAATGTTCTTTTTTTTCATTGTGAGTGCCATATCTCAAGAAGTAATGCTACGTTCTGGATGAAATTTGGAATAAATGTGAATTTATTTGTAAATAGGCGTTGTTTCAATTTTGGCGCCAATCGCTCCATGGGGGGGGGGGCAGATTTTTTTTTTTTTTTTTTTGTAAAGAAAAATAGCTTTATAAATGCAACAATAAGAAAGATAAATTGTAATACTGTCGTCTGCTTATTTCACGTGATTTTAATTTTTGGGAAATAATCGGAAATGTTATCGCAATGATTTAAAATTAATAACTGTTGCCATTTTATGTTTGTTAACAAATAAAACATCTAATTAATTCAAGCAAGGCTTTTAAAATAACTTTCAAGTCGTTCTTTGCTTTGCTTTTGTGGGAATTCAGGAATTCGGACGGCCGTCAGGGTTTTTTTTTTTTTTGTTGCTGGGAATATTGCATTCTCTTCAAGCATAGGGATTGATCAGAATTCACAAGAAAGATATAGAAGAAAGTTTCGTGATGGCCACAACATACTAGTTTTTATTAGCTCATAAAAGTAAGCTATTTACCGTAAGTTCTTTTTTGTAGTAATATAGTCGAAATCAAATTATTTTAGCTATAATTTGGTGCTGTACCAAATCTGATGGCATATTTTATCTCCCTCTTACGCTCATAGATAAAATTGATAAAATTACACTGATTTTAGTTTTCACACAATAATCGCGAGAGATTTCAGTAGACATTTTCCTTCACACATTTCTGATACCATATAATTTTTACTCTGTTCTATATCTAAATATATAAAACTCAAAGGTGACTGACTGACTGACATAGTGATCTATCAACGCACAGCCCAAACCACTGGACGGATCGGGCTGAAATTTGGCATGCAGTTAGATGTTATGACGTAGTCATCCGCTAAGAAAGGATTTTGCTAAATTCTACCCCCAAGGGGATAAAATAATGGATGAAAGTTTGTTTACCGAAACACCCATGCAAAAACAGAGTTAAAGGGTAAATTGAAAATCAAAGTGAAATCCTTGCTTGAATTAGTTACTCAAGTTTTATTTATTAGCGAATTGAAAATGGCAACTGATAAAATTTTAACTCATTAAAAGCTTTCAGGCATATTTTGGTTTGCATTTGCTTTGTTTCGGTGTAGTAGTTTTGGTTATAGACTCTGCTTTGTATTTGGCATTTGTTTTGTTTTCGTTTGGTTTAAGTACAGGTTTTGACGGTTCGACTTTTTAAAAATGGCTAAAGAAAATCTGAACGTTAAATGGAGAAGTTGAAGAATGTACTGTCGTCCCTATTGTTGGTGACGGTGCATGTTTGTTTATTGCTCTCTCTTATTTAATGTACAAACCACACGATAGAGCGATGGAGGTGCGTTCAGAAATTGTCAGATATGTGGTTAATGACTGGAGCAAGTTTTCAATTATGAACCACGACATGAATGGTGATAACTACTTAACACCTGACGAATATTTTGCTGATATGATGAAAAATGCTACTTATGGCGGACTTTGTGAGTTAATAGCAGCAGGATTAATATTCCCATTTAAGTTTGAATGCTTAGTTATTACAGTTCAAGAATTACTGTCTAAAGTTTATCCAGACAGTATTCATATACACGACTAGCCTATTCAATGGTTATGTGAGAGCGCCAAAGAACGATCGAGCAGCAACTATCATCGATATCCTGCTCGTGTCGATTGAGGGCGAAGAAAAGGTCTATACTTCGATTGATAGGGTGGTTAATATAGATGACGCTACTAATTACCCTGTAGAATTTTTTTATGCATTGAAACCGCTAGGTTTGCCTTATCATAAGCTTATTCTGCGTGTGGGCGCTCCAATTATGCTGTTGCGAAATTTAAAACCATCAAAACTTTGTAACGGTACGAGACTGCAAGTGAAAGCGTTACATCGCAATATAGTAGAAGCCACTATATTAACTGGGTGTGCGAAAGGGGAAACTGTATTTATACCACGAATCCCATTTATACCGAATGATATCCCGTTCGAATTGAAACGATTACAGTTTCCCCTAAAAGTCTGCTTTGCAATGACAATAAACAAGTCTCGGGGGCAAACTCTCAAATTTGCGGGTATTGACTTGAAAGAACATTGCTTCTCTCATGGGCAGTTTTATGTTGCTTGCTCACGAGTAAGTTCACCCAGTAGCTTGATAGTTTTAGCGCCTAATGACAGATTAGTTAAGAATATTATGAACAAAGAAGTTTTGTAGGCCCTAATTGTTTACAAACGCTAAACAAAAGTAAAGCCGCAAAAACTATACCTAATTAATAATAATACTTCTTAACACGAGCGAAGCCGCGGGCAAAAGCTAGTCTAATATATAGAAGAAAGTATTGGATTCGTGCAAATTTTCGAATTTCGAAGGATTCGAACGTTTTGAGGTGTGCTGAGTCCATTCGACCATTTTTGGAAAATGTCTCTCTGTGTGTGTGTCGCGTATGTGTGTGATTAGTTTTTTTTTTTTTTTTTTTTTGGCCGCTCTACAGCAAAAACTACCGCATGAAATCGAACGAAATTTTGTACACATATGTGCCCCTATGTGAACTTGTGTCCCTTGGTTTTTGGCGCGAATTCCTCAAAGGGGGGTGGAGCAATGGGACGTTTCTTAAGTTCTGCGTGCTTGCTATTTCCCAAGAAATAACTGGTGGAATCAGACAGAATTTGGTCCATATGTTGCCCTTAACAGGTACAAGTGCTGATTCATTTTTGGTGTCAATAACTCAAACGGAGGTTGAGCTATAGAACGTTTTTTGTCGTTAATTGTGACTGCTGTATCTCAAAAAATAATGAACGGAATCAAACAAACATGTATCGACAAGTAGCCCTTAGAGTGTATAAGAGCTGATCCTATTTTGGCGTCAACAGCTAAAAAGGGGGTGGCGCAATCGAACGTTCTTTTTTTTCCCCCCCCTTGTGAGTGCCATATCTCAAGAAGTAATGCTGCGTTCTGGATGAAATTTGGAATAAATGTGAATCCATATGTAAACAGGCGTTGCTTCAATTTTGGCGCCAATCGCTCCATGGGGGTTTCAGTCAAAAGTACTACTTTTAGTCACTGAAATTGATAGAATAAGCAAAAACAATAACACGGACCCAGAAAATACTTTCATTTTCCCAACGGTTATTTTGTAATTAATTTTTTTAAATGTCCGATTTTTCAAACAAGGCGTGGTCTTGATGACGTCACAAATGATGCATTTTGGCGCATCTTTCTACGGCATTTCCACGTTATGATAATCAAGAAGTGAATTAAACATTGCGCTCTACGCTCGCTATCAACCATATCGTTACCAATACACGCGAGTAAAGATGCGAATTTAATTTGCTCTGTGAATGGCAACACTGAATGGCGTTTCATCATTTGTGATGTCATCGACAGAAATATAAACAATGAAAGCGCACCGATTTAAGTATTTTTTTTAAATATTAAACTTAAGGGGACACGGGACGATGAAATCGAAAAATCCCCCCTTCTTTTGGCTAAAAGTGAGAAGAAATGCTATCTCTATCACATGGTGTTGAAATTTTTTCGTTACGATGAATTTGAACGATTTTATAGGACTTTTTTTTTTAAGTGGGCGTGGCCTTTTTCACAGTTCTACGAGCTGTCAAATTTGTTTACATTTGTTTGTTTGAGCATACTTTTTCTGTTGGTTTTTATATAGTAATATTTTCATAATTGATTTAATATATGTATTTTTACTGTGTTTGGCAACAGAACAGTAACTGCAACCGTATCTACATAAGCTCCATGCATTTGTGTATGTTTATTTTTTGCGACGTTTGCTATCACTTTTGAACTCGTATAAAATACATTTATTTGTTGATTTTTTTTGTTAAATTGTTACTTTTTTGTTTTATTATTTTTATCGTTATTGTTTTCTGTTATTTACTTCGTTTTGTTATTGTTGTTTGGGTTTTTTTTTTCTGTTTGAAGCTTTGATTTTACAAAGCGTGGACGCGATCAACTCGAGATGGTACAAATCAAAGTCACGGCCATCTAAGAAACTAAAACTAGCTGCTGAAAGAGCAAAAATGAGATGGAACAAAACATCTAACATTTCTGATGGCACAGCTTGCGAATCAGAATTAAATAGTTCCCGGAGTGAGGCAAAATTAAAGTCGGATGGATTGCCAAAGCAGCAAAATATTCTTTCATCATCAACAAGCACAATTGTAGCAGACTAAATGTGGCCTAAACTGGTGAAAGAATTAAAATGCACTGACTGTGATCAGCATAGTTTGACCATCAAAAAGACCACTGAGTTTGGATTTGCTGCAAAGTTCTTTCTCTTCTGTGAAATTTGTGAAAAGAAATATAATAGCTGTTTTTCAAGCCCACGAGTTGAACAGCAGAAAAAGTTTGTTGTGAACAAAGACGTTGTTGCGGCTTTTCTTAGCGTAGGAAAAGGTTATTCTGCACTAGAAAAGTTTTCTGCTAATATTGGCCTCAATCTAATGGACCGCAAAACATTTGACAAGTATGTGTTATTCTTGTCAAATGAAAATGCTACTTTTAAAGCTGAAGTTCTGCAAAAATGCAGAGCAAAAGTAGTAGAGGAGCATACGAAATTAAATACTACTTTGGTAGACAGTCATGGTATCATCAATATTGCTGTCTCGTACGATGGTACTTGGCAAAAGCGTGGCCATAGTTCTCTGTACGGCATCGGCTGTGTCATCGACATCTTGACAGGAATTGTATTAGACTTCGCAATTGTGTCTAAGTATTTCCATTTGTGTGAAGTCACAAAAAAAGACTTAGGTGCTTCTTCACCAGAATTCTCCATTTGGTACGAAGCACATAAAAATTCCAACATATGAGAGAAAAACTAAAAGTTCCATGTGCTATGGAAGTGCATGCAGCAGTCATTTTGTGGAGCCGTTCCATCGAACAGTGCAAAATGCGATACACTACTCTTCTTTCGGATGGGGACTCCAAAACATTTTCCTACTTGAAAGAGTTGAATATTTATAAAGAAAATGAAATCAACAAAGAGTAGTGCGTGAATCATGTTGCGAAGCGACTGGGTACCGCTCTTCGAAATAAAGTCAAGGAGTGCAAAGTGAATGGAACAGTGGCGTAACTACGTACCGCAAGACCCAGCAACGCGGTGGGGCCCAGAGTCAGAAGGGGCCCTTAAACTTTTGAGCTTCAGTTTTATTCCTTTTATTAAACTTTTCCGTATTAGTAAAACTTAGTAGTCCGTATTAGTAGTAATTTCCGTAGACTTAACTCGAATGGTTAAGTCTGGTTCTGAAGTTCCAAAAATTTACACTACTTGGCAGCCCGGCAGAAAATGACAGCCAAGAAAAGTCTTTAGGTAGAATATGTAGGATTGAGGTACCCAGATGTCAATATTACGCCCCTGACTCCTAAACGTCGCGTATTATTAAGAGAAATATCACTACTAATTGTGAGATATATGCTCGGGAAATTTTGTCAATCTTATTAAAGGCTCGATTAACGAGTGATGAGGCCCTAAATCTAGTAAAACTAAAGTAAAATTAAGAGTGAATAGTTCCCCTCTTCCAGCATGAGTTTACTCGACAACACACCTAGTGCTAAAAAATTGATGTAATCTTTGAAATGATTTCTACAATTTATAGTTATTGTCCTATAAATACAGCAATACTGTTGAAATCATGTAAATGAAGTATCTATCTATAGCTTTGAGTCGATCAGGGGAACAGGAAAGTCACCAGAGGGGCCACACTCCAGCACCATTTTTTTTTAATGGCCGCAAATTCGATTTATTGGTGTAAAAAAAGAGTGGGGGGATTTTTTTTTTACAGACATAAAATTAAAAAAAGGAAAGGGTCGAGGGTCAATTAAATGAGTGAAAAAATACGAAATAATTGGGGAGAAATGAAGAAAAAATACGATTTTTTTTTCTGTGTAGTTTAAAATATGCAATTTAAAAATGTTATTTAACTATCTGAGAATCTATTTTATTAAGATTACTTAAAAAAGACTTCCGAAATGTACGCGAAAAATTTATTCATTCATTTAACAAAACCAAAAATATTTGCTACATTATTGAAACCCATGTCAAGTCTCAGTTTGAAAAACCGAATCGATAAATAAACATGATAGCTTTACAGTGCCTGCCAGAATGTTAACATTTCTAAACACTTTAAAGCTCATAATATCACAGCAAACAGTAAAAAAAATACATAGGCAGCCAAAACTTGTTTTAAGTAGAAATTAAAATGGAAAAAAGAAAATTACTCAAATTACTTTTTTGAAACTTCGATTTCAAAAATTCCGGATTCTGTAGATTTTCCGGATTTTCGAACCTTCCTCTAAAAGTCTATCGTCATCAAAGGTGGACTACAATTACGTTTTTAGGAGTGAAAATTTTGTAATATTTCCGGGGCCCCAGAAACCCTTCTTTTAATATCACCAAAGATGTTCTAAAATTGCGTTTGGGAAGTTCAATGTGCCATTGAACCTCCCTTCTTCACAAAGCTCAAGATAGTCTAAAATTGCATTTTTGGAACTACAATTTAGGAGTTTTCCGGGGGAACCCCCCTGACCTCCCTATATCTGAACAAATGTTGAATTTACAAGTAATTTCATACTGTTAACTTTTTTCTTATCATATGTAAGCAGACCCGTCATTTAGCGTGATCAGGGGGGTGGAGCTCAATTGTAACTCGAAGATTTGAAAATTTAATGTTTTTACAGCAGGTTGCAGAAACAGCGTGATGCTGTGACGTACACCGCAGATTCATGGGAAAGTCTTCCGACTAGATGGGGTAAAAAAAAAGTTTTTTAACTAGAAATAATCTAACATTTCAGCCAGCGAAGATTTTCTGTCATATAATGCACTGAGCATGTTCCAGTGGCTCTTAACTTTAACATCTTATTTTTAAGCATTGTTCGGGGCTAAATTAGATTTTACAATTAATCTAATGTCGGTTCATTTTGCAGACTATTTTTGGGTTTTTTAACGTACGTCGCAGACTGCTGAAAGAAGAGCTGCTGCGGGTTTTATCAATGCATTTCGGGGCGGCGCTCACCCCCATCTCTCCTTCTTTTAATCCGTAATTGCCCCCACCTGCTCCCCCTCACCTCCCATTTCTCTTAAGAACTTCAAAGAGACGGCAAGGAAAGACGCTATCAACATATGTGTTAGGTATGCGCTTTTTTTCTTTCTTTTTTTTTTAATCAGTTTTTCTATTATGCCTCAAAAGCTAGCAAAATCAGCGGTTGCAATACCAAAGAGTAAAAAATGACTTGCGTTAAGGTATTTTGATTTTTGCGGCAACTTCGATAGTCGCGCGGATGTTTACGTTTAAAGTTGATGAGTTTCTGAATAACAATTTCCTTTCACCTCCTCTTTTATTTTTTAGGATTTCCAAAAAGTCTTCGACACTTCTCTTTGATAAAAAATAAAATAATATCATTAGAATGATTTGATTTCTTGGAACTAAAGAACAGAATAACGTTTGCGGAGAATAACCGGCAACGTTCTTTTGTCATTGTTCTGATGAAACATTCCAAGACTAGAGTGTTGTTCCCGGCCTCCTCTTTTTTTTTTAAATCCCCGACCACCCGACCAGTAAAGATTTGAAAGCATATTTTGCCGACCATCAGAGATCGGTGAGAGGAACCCTATAATTATTGAGACGCCAACCGGTTGGTTTTATTTTCATCGTACCTACAAGTGTACTCACGTATACTCTCCCCTCTAATGAAAATCAGAAAAAAACGACTCAAAAATTTAGTCAATCACACTTTCTTCCTTGTATTTACAACAAACATTCAACGCGCTGTGAGAAATGGGATATAAAAGAAAATCTTCCAAGCATTTTCAAGTCTTGAAAAGAAAGAAAAAAAACCTGCAGTTTTTGATAGAGCTTTTGCTTATTACACATTCCATGCAAATGCCTTTTTTTCCCGCACATAGCCCATGTATTTTTTAGGTTAAGCAGCTTATTTTGAAACATTTCTTGGTGCTCGTTTAAATTTAACGATTAAACTAATATCGGTTTATCTTGAAGACTATTTTTGGGATTTTAAATTTGCTTCGCAAACGGCTGAAAGGAATTCTGCTGGCGGGTTTTACATAAAAGTGAGCGTATTTTCTGTTTTCCGGTAAAAAAAATATATGCCCTTTGTCCCTCCGTCCCTGTGGAAAAAATTGAATTGACGACCCTGTATGTGATTTCTGCCCTCATATTCAAGTAATGATGACTTTTTAAAACGGAAACTGAACCCACTCTCTCTCTCTCTCTCTCTCTCTCTCTCTTTCTCTCTCTCTCTCTCTCTCTATATATATATATATATATATATATATATATATAAGATTGAAAAAAATTGGAGTCCGCGAAACTCGTGATCGTCCCCCCGAAACCCTTCCCCTGTGCTTTGACCTCACGATTACAAAATGGGCTTCGCGGTTGTACTAAAAGTATAGATCAATACAATGTATAGAAGGAGGTCCAAAATCATATTTTACTGGGGGACCGAAAATTTGAAGTTACGCCACTGGAAAGGAATAACTTTGGGGGGCAAAGGAAAAGGTCAATTGACGGATGGGCAAATCACTCGGCTTACGAACTATTATCGGAAATCAATAACCGATAATGCTCCAAATGTAGATGCAATGAAGACATCAATTTTCGCATCTTCTCCACCATTGCTCGTCTACCGATCGTAAACATAAGCATTTGAAGTGCCCACAAGGTGAAAATTCTTGGTGCTTTTATAATTGTGCCAAAGCAATGGAACAGAAAGCACCTAGCCATTCGAAAATGAAAGCCCCCCTGAATGTCAAAGTAGTTGCCCACATTTTGCCAGTGTATCAACGTTTGGCCTGTGATGAACTTCTAAAGAGATGCACATCAGGACAAACGCAAAATGCAAACTAAAGTTTGCATAAGTAGTATATGGCCCTAAGGAAGTATTCGTGACAAAACGACGCTTAGAGATAGCTGTACAAATGCAGTAAGCAACTACACTGTTAAAACTACAGGATGCATTAGGCACCTTTCAGGGAAGAAACGCTTGTTCACCAGCGGCACCCAATACGGAGTCGAAATCGCACCTCTAAATAGGGTGAAAAACAGGCACCTTTTAAAAACTAGACAGCCGGAGTGAAAAAAAGGAACCTTCGGAGAGAGAAATGGCACCCTTCCTTTTGATCCTCCTCCTCCCTCCCCCGTATTGTGCGCGGTTTTGAATACAGTTGTGTATTTATTTATTTATTTATTTATTTATTTTTTAAGTTTTGTTTTGATTTATGATATTCTACGTTTTGGACATTTTTCACATTGAACTCGGTATTGGAAATGATTAAAACATGTAATTACAGCATTTGATCATATTTCAGAGTTTTCAACATAGTTAAGAAGTGCTCATAGCTTTAATTCATCTGATCGTGCTCTAACTCGGTGTTTCTCAACCTCTTTTGACCCACGGGCGCGGTAAAAGCAAATGAAAAACTTTGCAAACCGGTGAAATCTTGATCCTTTTCTTAAAAATTCATAAAATAAATAATATGAATAATAACTCTGAGGCCGTTAAAAAACATGCGAAAAAATTAAGGGTTCTGATGTTTTTTTTTTTTAAAACAAAAAGTAATATTAAAAATTAATAAAACAATAAATATCTACCCCTTCACTTGATATCAAAGATCTGTCACAAATACGTTATAATTTAAAAACGAGTAATTATTTAAAACATGTGAGAAATTATACATTTACTAAAACATGACGTATTCCGAAATTGAAGCATAGCTGTACTTATGGATTATTTACATGATGAGCCAAAAATATTCAGGGATATTACAATTACGGAAAAACAAAATCGTTTCATAAACGTTAATCAAGAGTAACAAAATAAAATGCACATAAAGTTTTTCAACCAGTTAAATAGAAAACCAAAAGAAATTTCTAACACTATCGCTAACCGCTAACAGGAAATGATTCTAACACGTGAATGAAAAAGCAAAAAAAAAAAAAAAAGAGCTAGAATGAGAAAGATTTTTTTTTTTTCGCTAGCTTTCTGTTATAATCTACGAAGCACAAGAAACATTTTTATTAAGGTTCTCTTGGTGATTAATAAAAGCTGCTTATCGAGTATTCAAGAAAATAATGACAGTATTTTCAGTAGCGTTTTGAATGATGGAAATTTCTCGATAGTAACGGTAAACGGGAACTAGAAGACTAACGGTTACTGAAAAGCAATAAATTACTAGAACTTTTAAACACTTAACTATGTTTGAAAGCCCTAAAAGCTACAAAGTGATCAAAAGCTGTACTTACTTGTAATTTCGGATAATTAATCCTAGAAAAGTTGTGTTTTAATCCAATAGTGTACTTCATTCAATGTGAAAGACACACAAACGCAATCATCATTTGTCCGCCATATTGAGATGGTTGAATGTATGTCTAAGGCAAAAGCGCATGTGCAATGAGTCTTTCTGCGATTGCATGCTGTTTTGGCTCCTCTGCTCTATTTTCTGGCTTGCATTGCACCTTCAGGCACTATGCTTTCACCTTAGAGGGAATATTTTCACTCGTCTGGAACCCCTGGTTATAACAGTGTATAATATGGGAAGTGTTGCTACTACGGTTTTGAAAAGCAACTCTTGTTCATTGAAAGTTGCTTCTAACATTGATTCCCGTAGAATCAAGCAAAGTGTCAGACGGCAGTCCTCGACTCATAAGAAAGCGGCCAAAAAAAAAAAAAAAAAGTGAATAAAAAAAACATTAAAAGGAAGAAGTTAAAACGTACGGGTCTGGTGCCTTTTAAAAACTTATTATGTAAACAAACTACATTCACAAAGGATGTTAATTTTTCACTTATGTTTAAATAGTGTTCATTAATGCCGTCAACATTTTATTGAATATGAGTGTGAAATAAAAATATATATAATGTAATTTAGTCAAATTTTTTCAGCGGTGTTTTTTATTTACGGTGACCATATGTGATTCTTCGATTGAATTATGTTTTTATAGGTATGGTGCAAAGTAATCAATGTTTTCCATTTGAAAATATGTTGAAAATTTCACTGGCTAATATGTCATGCAAAATGGTGGGACCATAACTTTGAAAGGCGATACTTTTTTGCCAAGATTTATTCGAGTAATTAGCATCAAAGCTCAGGTAACAGTAAATTGGAAACCTCGAAAGGAAAGTGTTGATATTCTGTAGGCAGAATTTATGCTGTGTGATATTGTGTACCTAAATAATAGAATTCATTTATTTTTCAGTCATACGATATTTTATTTCTCATAACATGTTCATATTAGGATATTACATTAGTTACTCAATTGAGTTTTCATCCCTAAAGATATTCTGCGACACGTTTCGGGCAATGGCATTTCGCAATGACAAAATGTTGTTGCCATAAAGGCTTTTTGGACAATCTGAAGTATACTGTGTATGCCTAATAATTGGTATACATATGAAGCAAGGATATACAATAACATCATTTTATTATATTTAGTGATAAAAATTTATAACCTCATATGCAGATCACAATCAAATTTTCTTCAATGCTACTGCCTGTCTTATTTTTCCAAATACAGTACAACTTCTCAATAAGGGGACCAGATATTTTGTCCCTTAAATAGAGGTGTCCCTTATTCGGAGGTGGATGAATTGATGCATGCTGTGTACTTGTAGTATAATATCACAATAAGCATTAATTATTAACACAATACATTACTTGTTTCCTTCGCGTATATGTTTAAGTCAAACTTACCTCAATTAATTTTTAAAGGAAAAGTGAAACTTGAATTCCAGTAAATTCACTAATTTTTATGTGCTTATACATTATTTCTTGCTTTTTTTTCTTTTTTTTTTTTTTGTGACTGTCCCTTAAACAGAGTGTCCCTTAATTAGAGGTAAATACATGGAAGTCCCTCAAAGGGACTGGGACCAGAAAAAATGTCCCTTAAATAGAGGTGTCCCTTAATGGAGGTTCTACTGTATGTTGTTTTTAATACTTTCAAACTTTACATAATTTTGTATTATTTTTCAATTTTTATAACATATTTGAAAACACTTTGTTTTTGCATAGCATGATGAAAAGTTGACAGTATATAAGACATTTTATAAAATCGCATCTTCATTAGTATGTTAATAAAATACATATAATACAAACCTTTTTGCTCATAAAAATGAAGAATTACACATTTCTGTTTTTAAAATAATACTGTATTTAATTGTACAAAAGCAATCAGAAATCTATTTTGCTTTATAATGTCTTCGTAACTCTTTGAAAAAAATAATTTACACAAAAAAAGCATTTTTCTTCATTAAAAATTTTCTCGTATTTTCCTTACTCATTTTATTCCTCGCGCCTCAATTTTTTAGCAATGTTAATCAAATTTTTTCTGATGCTTTATATGACGATTATAAACATCTCTAAGCATTTGTGTTTTGAAACATTCATTAGAAAAATATTTGTGCTGGTTTTAGTCACCGGAGCGTGAAATTTGTTTGAAAAAAATTAACGAAATATGAAAGAAATTTTTTTTTCTCAAAATATATTGGAGTGAAGCAAACACCGATGCTTGTATGTATTTGTCTTGGTCTTTGATGATTGTAAATTCGCAACTCAAACAAACTATAGGGGTCGCTGCAGCCACTGTCTAATGGCGGATGAAAAAGGTAAAACAAACGCTCGCCGTACGTAACAATTGCTTCTAAGCTTGATAAATCGGTAAATGACAGAAACTTTTGTTCGTATGTATGATTTTTTTGTTCTTCAGTCTTTTGAAAAGATTTCTTTAAAGTCTTTTGGTTATTCTGACGCATGTAGAAATAGATGAGAAATCAAAAAGTATTACGAAAGTAAGAAATCAATGCAAAGCACACAGTAAGTTGTTCCGAAGCAGCCATTTTCACGATGTTAAATTCGATATTCATAAATTTTTGGTTCACTTCGAACAACATTTTAGTTTTGTACTGTTGTTTATACATTGGTACTTATTTTGTCCAGTTTCGTGACGTTTCCGGCATTTGATGACATTTTTGTCACATAGTGCACATACGTGACCGTAAGTCTGTCAAGAGTAACATTTAATACTCTATGACCAAATGACTGAATATCAAAAGAGGAAGATGATATTTCATTGTTTTATTTAACTGGCGCAAATTGTTTTATTTATGTAATTGAGTTATTTCTTCGAATCGGGTTGATTTTAATTCTCGCTGTTTCATATGTTTCTATTTCTCAACTAAAAAATAAAATTCTGTCATGCTATGCTGTGTAAATCATTTAAAAAATCCTTGCGGATATGTAGTGGCAGTTCTGTTTTAAATCTTCAATACATTTAATTCATTCGTCATGGAAATGATTTAACTGAGAAGCGAAATCCTGTAAGACACATTCTTCTTTCACACAATACTAAAACCATAACCCTATAAACAGATTTTTGGCTAAACTCTTCCACCGATAATGACAACTTTTGCAGAGCAATAAAGTAAAGTTGGCGCGCTATTTTAGCGATAAAAATTCCAAACTTATTTTTATTGTTTAAATTCTTAACGTTCTTTCTATCTTTTTCAATCCGTTCTGTGATAAATATTTTCAAGAATATTTATTTGCATACTCTCCATTTCAGTTAGATGCTGTAGTAATAAGGTTATTTAAATCAATTATTTGGAATGAGTTTAAGGAAAAAGCAATAATTTGTCAACATATGAACCTAGTGTCCAGCCAATGTTGTTAAGTCCGCTTTTTTTCATCGAAAAAAAAAAAACTAATATTTATTTAAAGTCACTCAGAACAAGATAAATAAAATGTGTGCTCACAGTTTATTAGCAGATATTTTTGATGTTATACAATGTTGCGAATGACGATTCCAAATAATGAATCACGCAAATAAAAAAAAAATACACATAACAAAGTGCTTGTTTTGCCCAAAATGGTACACGTGGAATGCAATGTTTTACCTTTTTCGGCAATTTTATAAATCACCACAAGGTAGCGTATTCGAGCTCTGGAGTTGCAAATAAATTTTCTAGCAATTTGGTTATCATTTGAGGCGCGAGGGGCAATTTTTTAATTTTCGAAATTTGACATTTTTTGCCATGTTCTTGAAAAATTAGGACCAAAATGTATATCAATCACCAAAATATTCATAATTTATAGCTTAAATATACATTACTTATGCAAATAAAACGTAAATAAGTGCAATTTTTAAAAAATTTTCCCCTTCCGAAAGGTCCCGTGAGTAGTAGAGAAAGAAGGGTTCTAGCGCGCTTTTAGGGAAATGACCAAATCATCAATTTTCACACAAATTCATTGATTTATGGACCAAAAATGCAAAAAAACATGCAAAAACAGCATAAAACCCTTGAAAATCAACAATTTTTTTTGTCCAAAAACGAGGGAAATGCGTGAAAAAAGCCTCGTTTTTCAACAGTTTAATGCTGAAAAACGAGGCTTTTAAAAAAATAATGAAAATTAAAGATTTAAATGGTAAATTCAAGTATATAGGCATCATTTGTTTCTTTACACTTCCTTGTTCCCTTATAAACAAGTTTCAATTCCTTAAGTCCTTTTAATGCTTTTAGATCTTTATCGTTAAATTTCTTGGTAAATCGATCTGGTAAAAAGATTTGAAATTCATTCCATTCCTCATCAATTAATTCCACAACAAATTTATTACCATATTTCGTGTTGAGTGTTTTGATATTAAGTACTGGATATTCATAATCTTGCTTCATATCTTTAATCTTTAAAGTTGGAAGGTAAGAAAGTGTTCCGACAGAATTGAACTGTTTCAAGGTATCCATTTATGGGTAAACATTTTTATAAACGGAATTTCATCATAAATAAATGGATAGAATTAAAGATTTAGTGAGACTTGCCAAGTTAAATAAACAAGTAAAAGAAAAAAATGTCGACCAAGAATGGGAAGAAGCTGGATATCAAAAATCAATTACTGAATTCCACAAACCAGTAACCACTCAACTGAAAACAAATGAAGAACAATTGAAAACAAATTACAAAGCAATTAATGATGCACTCCATGAATTGTCTGCTATCAACTACCCATCTTTTCAAGTCTCTACCCCTACTGCAATAATGGATCTAGATCCTAAATTTAAATCGGATGAATCGGATGAAAATATTAAAAAGACATATACAATTGATCCTGACGTTGATTTGGACACTAAATTTCTAAAAAAATATAAACTTCCATTACCATCTCAAATATTTAATAAACCGGATGAAATTCAAAAGGTTCTAGAAACAACTGAAAATCTTAGTAAACGATTAGGAAATTTAAAAGGCCAAATTTCAAGAGGCATCGATACAGGTTACACAAAATCTGAATTAAATGAAGATTTATCAAAGATTAGAAATTATAAGGAAAAATTGAAAGCGCTTAACGTTACAGAGCTCTTTAAAGTAACTGGATCAGGATTAATTTCTGAATTAGAAGTGTTGACAAATAAATTGATAAGCGGATCCAAGAATAAAAAAATGTACAACAAAATTGTTAGCATACTAGATTTATTGTTAAAAGATGGTGACCTTACTAACGAAGAGGTGAAAGAGTATTATAATAAATTTTTATACAAATAAATGAGTAATTATATCAAGACACAAGTGTATTTGAGCGAGTCTCAGAAAAATAAACTTAAAACAGCATTAAAAAATCAAAAAGAATTGACACTACAGATTGATAAAACGAAGCAGCCTAATCATGATATTTATCTAACCAAAACACAGATAAAGCATTTGCAAGACGGAAAAAGAATTACAATAAGTAAGACTCAACTTAAGAAACTGGGTGGGTTCCTACCGTTTCTTTTACCAATATTAGCTGCCTTAGGAACAGGAACACTTAGTGGTGTGGCAGGTTGGGGTGCTAAAAAAGTGTTAGATAAGGTGGCTGGATCCGGTTGTTTAAAAAAAACGAAAACTGGAAAGGGCGTAGTTCAAAATTGGGAATTTCCAACGAAATGATTCTAAAAAATATGAAAAATGAAAAGGGTTTTAGAGATGTATACACAATAGATTTGCTGCCAAAAAAGGTGCAAAAATTTGAAAACGGAATTATTAATCATGATATTTCAACAGGTAATGGAACACATTGGGTTTGTTATTATAATGATCCTAAATACAATTTTATCGAATATTTTGATCCATTTGGTGAATATAAATTAGGAAACATTCAAATCAAATCATTAAAAATACCAAATGAAATTGTTAAATATTTAAAAACATCAGGAAAAGAAATTCGATACAATTCAAATTTTTTGCAAAAACCAAGCTCAATGAAATGTGGTTATTATTGTATGAAATATATTGCAGAAAGAAATAAAGGTAAATCACCAGCTGATGTGTTGTATTCTTTTACACAATCACCTAGTGACTATAATGAAAATTTAGTACTTAATAAATGAAGTTACTACTCTTAGATTCGAAAGATGCTGAAAAATCAGAAGATTTTACTGTTGAATTCCGAAATCCTATTCCTGTAAAAAATGCGAAAATAGGCTTTAAATCTATGTCTATGTGGGTGTCTTGGCACAATATAGATGAGACAAATAATATATTGAAATATACTTTTCAAAACACTCATCATCAACTTAAATTTGATAACGGCAATTATACTGTTAAGGACTTGAATAATTTTATAGTAAAGCACTTTAATGTTGATCCACCTATTCAATTTGGAATAAATTTTGCAACAACAAGAATCGTTATGAAATTAAAACCTGGTTATACTGTTGATTTTAGAGACTCTGAGTTGCGTAAAATTTTAGGATTTGAAAGCAAATTGTACTCTGAAAAAGAGCAAACAGGTAAATATATAGCAAACATTTCAAGAGGAATTGATGATATCCATATTCATTGTAATATCATTGAAGGGGCACTATATAATGATAATTTTAGTGACATAATCTATTCTTTTACACCTCATAATCCCCCCGGAAGTCTAATAAAAGTGGACGAAATAAATCCAATATATGCAGATGTAAATAGAAGTGATCACATTTATAGAATAAGGATGTATATAACAGATCAAGACAATAATATCATAAATTTGAATAACCAGAGAGTTGTATACCGTTTAATTTTAGATTAAATAAATGCATTACAATAAGCATAGACTGTATTCGAGAGGTAAAAAATATCATGGAGGAAATATTTTTACTGATGCCGTCAAAACTATTGGTAAAAGAAGCTTAAATGTGCTAACAAGTGCGGCGCTTCCATTAATTGAAAATAAAGCAAAAACATTCATTAGAGATAAAATGCGACAAATTTTAGGATCAGGACTAAAGAAATTTTAAACTAAATAAATGGAAAAGATTTGGGATATAACGACGGTACCAAAATACTATGAAAATGAAATTGAAAGTTTTGTATATAAAGAACACAAAGAAGATGGTGTAATTGTCAATCAAAGTGACTCTGCACTGTATTCATTTACCATTAAAGATGTGAATGATAACATTCTGTTTTCGAGTGGATATGTATGTGCAGATGTAAAAATTACAAAATCAAATGGTGATCCAGTTGGTGAAGATAACGTTACATTAGTAAATACAGGTAATTTATTTTCAAGAGCAACGCTCTATATAGGATCAATAGCTGTAGAAGAAATTCAAAAACCTTCTCTTGTTCATCATATTAATGGATTAATCAATTTTACGAATGATTACTCCACTTCAGAAGCAACCAACATGTTTTATTTCAAAGATACTTCTGATTACGCAGACAGACAATTTTTAAAATTTGAAGGTGCTCAGGCTGATGGTGAAAAAATGGACACTTTAATCAAGAAGATTAAATTAAACGAAAAATATAATAAAGGATTTGAGCAAAGATATAATTTAACAAAAAATAGTAGTGTAGTAAAGATATGGATACCAATTAAGCATTTATTTGGATTTTTTAATGATTATAGGAAAATTATGTCAAGTATTGATGTAAAATTTGAATTTATGAGAAATGAATTTAATAATAATATGTTATATACTGACGTTGCTAATCCAAATTATCAAGTTAAAATTTCCAATATTAGTATGTGGTTACCTCATGTAAAATTAAATCCTGAAGCACAAGCTAATTATCTAAAATTATCACTAAACCCATCTACTGATATCAATATAAACTGGTGTGCTCCAAGACTTAGAGAATCAAACACATTTACTGGATCGAATGGTACTATTCATGTAAAATCCTCTACAGATGAATTGGTTAGTATATTTGTTGTTCCACAGTATGTTGAAAGAGAAAATAGTCAATCTAAGAACAATATGATATTTGACAATTTAGATTTAACTCGATGTTGGATTAGAATCAACAATGAAATGTATCCCATTCAAGATTATTCTGCAAGTTTTAAAGAAGGTGAATTAAATTATTCAAGATATTATTCAGATTTCTTAGCTGCAGGATTGAATACTATTAATAGTGAAAGTGGTTGTTTAGTTAGTTTTGATGAATATCGTAAGCTGTATCCAATCATTCATTTTGATGTATCCAACCACCCATCTTTTATAAATGTTAGCAATTTAAACGTAGAATTTACATGGTATTTGAGAAATGATCCAGGAAAAGCTTATAAATTTTACTTCATTTTAGTTGAAAAGAGATCAGGAATTATGAACATGTACAATCGAAAATTTAAAACACTTCCAACTTTACAGTAAATAAATGATTTGGTATCCCTTTGGAACAGATATAAATGAAAATAACGAAGGACCACCTGGCCCTCCAGGTAATGGTTTTAAATTAACAAATGATGGTAATTATGATATGGAAAAAAAGAAGTTAAAGAATTTAAATGACCCTTCAGATCCAATGGATTCAACAACAAAATCATATGTAGATTTACTACAAAATGAATTAAAATCTAAATTGGTTTTATTATCGGAAAACAGTTTAATTCTTTCTAAAAATGATACCTTTGATGCAAGAAATAAAAGAATTGAAAATATTGAAAATCCTATAAATTTATCTGATTCTGCTACTATGGGTTATGTGGATACACAGATAAATGATTTAGAAAGTAAAAGTTTAATCCAGACTAGTGCAGGAAGTTTCAATGCTAAAGGAAAAATAATTGGAAACGTTGAAGATCCTAAATCATCAAAGAATGTAGTGAACAAACAATATTTTGAAAATAATGCAATTGTACTAGAAAATGATAAGTTTAATGCTAAAAATAAATCGATTACTAACGTGTCAAATCCTGAAAATAATAACGATGTCGTAACTAAAGAATATTTAGAATCTAATGCTTTGTCTTTAAAAAATGGTGTTTATAATGCTAATAGAATTAAAATAACCAATCTTTCAAATCCCGTTGATAAAACTGATGCTGTTACTAAAAATTATTTAGATTATAAAGTCAAAATTAATGATAAAAAAGAGGGTAATTTACTAACTAGAGATAATGATGGTTTATATGTTCCCTCTTTAATGAAACACGGTGTCTATAATTTTGAAAATGCACGACTTTCAATGATTGGTCATCCTATAATTAATAAGGATGCAGCCACAAAAGAATATGTAGATTCTCAAAATTTTTATGCTACTATTCGAGAAAGATATTTTGAATATAAAACTGGTGGATTCAAGGAAGTCAAATTTAATCAAATGAGCTCTAAATTAATAGATACAAATTTGAAACTGATGCAAACTATGGATATGAAAATAACGATATTTTTGTCTTCTGAATATTCTTTTGGAAATCCTTTAATCAAATTAGATATTGGAAACGATGTTGTCCTTCGTAGACCTTTAACAGTAAATGTTGAGTCAGCAGTCATTTTTGCTAGCGGAACTAGAAATAGTTATATAAAATTATTTATTAGTCCTGATGGTGATTCAAATAGATTAAAGCCATATATTCACGTAGAAAAAATTGATTTTATATAATTTCTTATCTTCTTTTATTTTTAATCTTCAAAACAAATATGTTTTACTTACCCACCCGACTCTCTGCATTTTTCAACAGGGCTTGAGACCTGCTTTGGCTGCATTATCGGGTGCATAGACCCCCTTTTTAAATATTCACCATATCGTTGGATAAAATGGGTTATTATCGTTATCACAATCTTGTGCTGCTTTTCTAAAACATTTGTATTATCAAGTGCTATTCCAAAAGCTTTTAATTTTTCAACAATTTCTTTTAATCTAAATTTTGATTTTCTTATATCATTTTCGACATTTATTTTTTTCAATAGTTAAATCTCTTTCTATTGCATGCAACTTTCACAAATTGATTCCAGAAAATTTGTGATTCATTATCAGCAGCTACGTTGTAAGACTGCTGTGCTATAGACTATTCCATCTCAATTGAGAAGCACTTATTATCAGTATTGGACTTTGGGCGTTCCGAAAAAAGTTGGAACGCTGGAACGGGACAAATTTCTGAAAACTAGGTCACGCTTTGATCAAATTGATAACGCTGTTAAAGTTTCAATGCTTTCGATTGACGTCAACAGACTGTTTCCCGGGGAATGGATCCGTCTCGTTTTGTGATAACGCCCCGCGAAGTGGGAAGCTTCCCATTTTATGTTAAAATTCCCACTGCGTGGAACTTTCGACCATGAAACGGGAAGAAACGGTTGAAGAAAATATTTTCGCCTCTTCAATGTGAGTTGGTTTTATCATGCGTGTGATAAGATCGATGGTTTTTTAAGAAGAGTTGTTCATTTTTATAGTGATTATAACTTTGAAATCGCATTTTTTAAACATGCTAAAAACAAGGTGTTTTATTAAAATAAAGCTCATATTTACTACAATTACTATTGATTTTTGAAAAATCTTCCGATACTTTAAATATACTTTGCAAAGTTGTTTTTGGTTCGATTATTTTAAGAACTTTTTATTCATTTTCATAGTAAGTATAACTTTGAAATGGCATTTTTTTACTAAGTAAAATAAAATTTTTACTAAGTAAAATAAAATTTTTACTAAGTAAAATAAAATTTTTACTAAGTAAAATAAAAGTTTTACTAAGTAAAATAAAAGTTTTACTAAGTAAAATAAAATATTAACTAAGTAAAATAAAAGTTTTACTAAGTAAAATAAAAGTTTTACTAAGTAAAATAAAATATTTGAAGTAAATAAATGATTAAAATAAAAGACTATACACAGCCAGAAGAGGCTATAGATCCAGACCAAAATCCACTACTACCCATACATCCATTTCGAATGTTAATAGCAGCGGGGTCAGGTAGTGGAAAGACAAATTTATTACTAAATTTGATATATGATTTATTAAACTTTGATGCGTTGTATATATGTGCTAAAGATATTTTTGAACCAAAATATGAAAAGCTACAAAGAGACTATACACAATTCGATGATGTTGAACTAGAGGATTTATTGGATGTGTGTAAAAAGAAAGAAAGAGAGAAAATTAAACAGATGTACAATAAATTTAAAAAAGAAACGTTATTTGTTTCAAATCAAGACGATATGATTGATGTTGATTCTTTAGATAAAAATATGAGAAATTTAGTAGTATTTGATGACTGTATAACTGATAAAGATCAAACTAAAATATTAGAATTCTTTTTTAGAGCAAGAAAGAAAAACGCTTCAATTATTTACATATCTCAATCCTATTATAGTACACCAATTGATATAAGAAAAAACTGTGAATACTTTATATTTTTCAAGCTTCAAAATAGAGATATAATGAGTATAATTAGGGATATAGATGGCTCAATTGATGCAAATGAATTTAAGAAAATTTATCACAAAGCGGTTCAAAAGAAATATGATTTTCTAGTATTAGACTTGAAAAGCGATCAAAGATATAGAAGGAATTTTAACCCTATATAAATGGAAGAAAAATTAGAAAAGTGGTTATATGTATATAGAAAGAGTTACAAATTTTATAATGATATCAGCTTATCCTTATCAGTGAGCAAGTTTTTATTTAGTGCATCGGGCCTATCAGCCTTCGCATTTATGCCTCTTGCTGCATTAAGTATTGGCGCTGGTGTTATTGAAATTATTGATAAATCTTTAAAGATTTCAGAACGAAAAGAAGAGTATAAACAAGCTTACAAATTTTATAAAAGTACGTTAAATTCATTAAAGGCTGGAGTAATATCTGAATCAGATATACTTGTAAGAGAACAAGAATTTATAAAAGATTTAAAGTATTTTCCATTAGAAAAACATATGAAAAAAATGTGTCTGAATGGATATAAATAAGACCCCCACGTTTCAGGGGGTCATGTTTTCAAAGGGTCTCTGCTAGATACCCATTAAAATCAGTAGCCGTGTTTCACGGCGTCCATCCTTCAACATTGAAGAGCCCTTTAAAATCATTATTAAATATAATTTTCAAGGGGTCGCTACCAGCTACCCCATAAAATCTTCCTAATTAATTATATATATTCCTAATTAAAGCATCAATATTTTGGATCAGTCCGTATGATTCTAAGGGGGGTGAATCACCCCCCTTATGATTTAAGTTATTTAGAAGCGTTGGACTGACTCTTTCAAATTCTTCATCAGATATATGAACACATATTAGATGTTTATATTCACCTTTAAACTGTAGATTTAACTTTGAATCAAGTTATTTCACTTACGTTGACGGGGGGGGGGTGAAACGCCCCCTCCGTAAGGGGGGTATAAAACGTCCCCCCCTTAAAAACCAGCTAGGTTGAATTTCATGTAAATAAATGGGTAAGAAAACAAAGGGAGGTGATTTGGTAGGATGGGTACAAGATAAATTAAATCCACCTGAAATGCATGTACCTGGATATCAATACTGTGGTCCATTTACAAAATTAGAAAAGAGATTAAAAAGAGGTGATCCTGGAATAAATAGAGTAGATAAAGCGTGTAAAAAACATGATATTGCATATAGTAAAACAAAAGATACGAAACAAAGACATGTAGCAGATCAAGAACTTTTAAATGATATAGATAGTATTGAAAATCCAACTAATGGTATTTATCCTTTAGGTGAAAAACAAGCAAGAGCTTTAATAAAACCAATAATCAAAGCAAAGAAAACTTTTGGTTTAGGAACTAAATTTATGATTTATTGTTTAAAATGTAAAAAAGAAACAGAAACAGATAATGCAGAAGAATCAGTTACAAAGAATAATAAACCCATTATGAAAGGAACATGTACAGTTTGTGGTTCTAAAAAGAATCGTTTTTTAAAGAAGACAGGGTGAGTAAGTCACTCACCCTAACAAAAGTGTATTATGATCCAGAGACTGGTTACTGTGGTATAAATGAATTGAATCGTAAAACTAAAATTCCAAAAGATGAAATTAGAGAATTTTTACACAAACAAGATGAATATACCAAACATAAACCAATTGTTAGAAAATTTAAAAGAAGAAGAATATTTGTATCTCATATTGACGACCAATGGCAAGTAGATTTAATTGATTTGCAAAAATTTAAAAAATATAATGATAATACGAATTATATTCTTTCAGTTATTGATATATTTAGTAAATATGCTTGGGCTGTACCAATCAAAAGAAAAACTGGTGATTTAATAACGGAAGCATTCAAAACTATATTTAAAGAAAGAATTCCAGAAAAGATTCAAAGTGATTTAGGTACAGAATTTTTATCTTCTAAAACTCAAAAGTTATTTGAAGACAATAATATAAATTGGTTTGCAACGGAAAACATAGAAATAAAGTGTTCTATAATTGAAAGATGGAATCGAACTTTGAAAACAAAAATGTGGAAGTATTTTACAGCAAATAACACAAGAAGATGGATTGAAGTATTACCAAAACTTGTAAAAAATTATAACAATTCTTTTCATAGATCTATTAAAATGACACCTGTTGAAGCAAGTGATGAAGACAATGAATCCATAGTATTCAAAAATCTTTATAAACCAAAACATATACCAAAACCTAAATTTAATATAAATGATAGAGTTAGAATTTCAATATATAAAAAACCATTTAGAAAAGGATATTTACCTACTTTTACTGAAGAAACTTTTATTATTTCAAAAGTTTTAAAGACTGATCCAATTACTTATGAAATTAAAGATTTGAATAATGAACCTATAAAAGGAACACTATATGAAAAAGAATTGGTTCTTTATGATAAACAAGATGATGTATATACAATTGAAAAGATTATTAAAAAGAAGGGAAATAGATATCTAGTGAAATGGCTTGGTTATCCAGAGAGTTTCAATTCTTGGGTAGATGGACCTATTCTATCTCTCTCTTAGAATTTGTGTATAAATAAATGTTTGAGAAAAATATAAGTAAGGTTTTAAATTCAAATATAAATTTATTTAATTATAGAATTGAATTAGAATATGACCATTTGAGAAAAAAGAATCATCACAATATAGTATTTAGTGCTAGAGATGATTTTAAGTTGGATACATTTGATTATATGAGAATTATTGAAAATCAACTAAGAAAAGTAATTAAATTACATTACTTTAAAAAGATTATATTTGTAGATATTTATCCTGAAGGTGATGAATGGGGTAATGAAGACGCTTTAGATGTATGGCATTATAGACTCAGAGAGGCTTTAAAAATGAAGCATATAAAAAGAGTTGATAATGAATTGCGTGTATTTTTATTTTAAATTTTCCTTTTGATTCTTTTTTGGGGGGTGATAATTCTCTCCCCCCAAGAATGCCAAATTTTTTATCTTTATAAACTTGTATTTTTAATAAATGGATGGAATTATTGAGGCTGAAAGTGTTGACTATTCAGATATTGAATCATCAATTGATTCAGATCCGGAAAATTATGAACCAGTGATTAAAAATAATTATAGAGAAAAAATGTTGAATCGATTGAAATACTTTCAAAAACATTTCCCATCTTTAGGATTAAAAGTTCAATACATGTTCCATCATTTGATTGATTTTTATTGTTTTGAAAAATATATCAATTATAATTATTTTGTAAAAAGAATTTGTAAATACTATTCAATTAAAAATAAAATTAAATGTAAAAAGGATTATAAAGAAAAATGGGACAAGTTTTTAAAGTACTTCGAATCATTAGAAAATGAAAAGTTTTTGATTAATAATCATATTGTTGAAAGAGGTCCAACATTACTCTATTTTGATTATCCTGAAGAGATTTGGCGAAATAGAAATAATGCTTAATACTACTTTAGTTATAAAAGTATGACGGACCAAACTGGTCCGTCTGAGAAAATAGATATCAAAACTATATTTATCTAAAATATTAAAAAAATGTGAATAACTAAATATACGTTTAATAAAATGATTTCCAATAAATTATAATGGATAACATTATAGATATTAAAAATAATAAATTGAATTTTAATGATAAAGATGTTTCCATTATACTTGATGAAGATAATAATCCTTGGTTTAAAGGAAATAATATAGCAAAAATTTTAGAATATGAAAGACCTAGAGATGCAATAAAAAGATATGTAGATAAGGAAGATATTTTAAAATTTTCTGTATTTTCAAGTAGCGTCAAAACAACGCTACCTGAAAATCAACCAAAAACTATATATACTAAAATATTCTATTAAAGAAATGTATTTAATAAATTACTTTTATATAAATGGAGAACCAGAAAACATGCACTATTTGCAAACTTTCATTATCTCAAGATTTTTTTTACAAAAGAGGAAATCATCTAAGCAGTTATTGTAAAGATTGTGATTCCAATTTTCTCAAGAATTTTTTTATATAAATGATGCTAAAAAACATCGTCGAAGCAGCTGCAAGTATTGTGAATCAAAAAGAAATTACGAAAAAAAGATTTGTGTCTGTGGAAAACAGTACACAAAGTCACTCATTATCAAAGACATTTAAGGTCTAATCTTCATAAACGTCTTATGGAAATCTGTTTATAAATTTACCTGCCTATAAATAGTGACTCTGTCACGGCGTAATTTTTTTCCCTATAAATGGAAGCGACACTTAAATGCACAGACTGTTCAACAGTTACGTCAGTATTGTAGAGAAAAAAATATCGATAAGTATTCGAAACTAAAGAAAGCGGACCTTATCAGTCACATCATTGATAGGGTTCAGAGGCGTAAGTTTCGAAGAGAATTTCGTGGTTTTGATAACGATTTGTTTTCAAAGCCTAAACAGAAAAGAAAGCCACAGATTAAATGTGATGTTTGTGGTGTTTATTTTAAAGAATCATATAAAAAGACTCATTTAGAGTCACAAAAACATAAAAATGCATTATTTAATGAAGAAGGTATTCAAGAAATCGAGACTGCATATGAATCAAGATTAAAAACTTATTCATTGAAAAATGTAAAAAACTTTATATTACCTGTAGAATTTTTAGAAGATTTAAGAAATGTAATCATTACAAAGATAAAAGAATTTGTAAATAAAATGGGATTAAAAGTGAATTTTAAATTGTTTTGTACATATAAAAGAGAGAATCAATATCAAGAATTTTCATTCAAAACTCAAAATAAAGTGCTATTAAAATCATCTGATTTAAATACATTTTATGATGAAACTATTGATAAATTATTAATGGAAATGGATGATTTTCAAGCAAGAGGATCAGGATGGGTCCTAAGTAAAATTAATAATTTAGAGCTCAGAATTAATAAATATAATCCACTTAGAGGCTCATCCTATATTGAATTACCAGATAAAATTAAGAACAAAAAAGCAATAATAAATGTAAAGAATGAAGATAATAAATGTTTCATGTGGTCAATTTTATCTGCTATACATCCAGTAGATAAAGATCCACAAAGAGTTTTAAAATATAGAGAATTTAAAAATGAACTAAATTTTAAAGGAATAGAATTTCCAGTTGCATTAACAGATATAACTAAATTTGAAAAATTGAATAATATATCCGTAAATGTTTATGGATATGAGCAATCAATTGTAACATTAAGAATTACAGATAATAAAAGAGAAAAACATGTAAATTTATTTTATATTCAAGATAAAGATAACGGTCATTACTGTTGGATTAAAAATTTATCTAGACTGATTAGAAATCAAATATCAAATAATAAAAAAAGAATTTATCCATGTGAAAGATGTTTAACTTATTATTATTCAGCAGAAAAATTAAAAACTCATGAAATTGATTGCAAAGGTAAAAAAGCTGTAAAGATTGAAATGCCTAGAAAATATGAAAGTATTTATTTTAAAAATGATCATAATTCTTTAAGAGTACCATTTGTTATATATGCAGATTTTGAATGTTTGACTAGAAAAATAGATACCTGTCAACCAGACGAATCAAAATCTTACACTCTCAAATACCAAAAACATGAACCCATGAGTTTTAGTTATTACATCAAATATGAACATGGAGAATATAAAGCACCTGTTGTATATAGAGGACCAGATGCAGTAGCTAAATTTTGTAAAAAGATGAAAAAAGAAACAAAAGAAATTGAAAAGATTTATAAAGATATTAAACCATTAAATATGACTGCTGAAAATGAAGAGCACTTTCAAAATACAGATGAATGTCATATTTGTAATAAGCCCATTATCACTTGGGATAATTATAAAAAATATGGTGAAAATCCAGTAAATATGGAAGGTAAAAAGGTCAGAGATCATGATCATTTGACCGGTTTTTATAGAGGTCCAGCTCATGAAACTTGTAATTTATGTTATCAAAATCCAAAGTTTGTTCCAGTATTTATTCATAATTTAGCTGGATACGATGCCCATCTTTTTATTAAGGGATTGGGATATGATGAAGAAGATATTGATGTTATTCCAAATACAGAAGAAAAATACATTTCGTTCAGTAAAAAAGTTGGAAATTTAAAACTAAGATTTATAGATTCATTCAAATTAAGTCATTAAATGTCCAGTAGTATTGAATCATTGTCTAAAAATTTAAAGAAAGAGCAATATAGAGAGACTGCTAAATATATTCCAAAACATTTATTAAATTTAGTAATTAGAAAAGGTGTTTATCCTTATGATTATATGGATACATGGGAAAAATGTAATGAAACACAATTGCCTTCCAAAGAAGAATTTTATAGCAAATTGAATGAAAGTAATATATCTGATGAAGATTATAAACACGTCCAAAATGTTTGGAAGGCTTTCAAGATTAGAGATATGGGTGATTATTCAGATTTATATGTTAAAACAGATGTATTAATTTTAACGGATATAATTGAAAATTTTAGAGACGTATGCCTCAAAACATATAAATTAGATCCCTGTTGGTACTATACAGCACCAGGGCTAGCTTGGGACGCTATGCTCAAGATAACTGAGGTAAATTTAGATTTATTAACTGATTATGATATGATTTTAATGCTTGAAAAAGGAACCAGAGGTGGTATATCTCAATGTTGTAACCGTTACGCCAAAGCAAATAATAAGTATATGAAGGATTATAATAAAGATAAAGAATCAAATTATTTAATGTATCTAGATGCCAATAATTTATACGGATGGGCAATGAGTCAGTACTTGCCCTATGGTGATTTCAAATGGTCACAAATCAATATAGACGTGACTCAAATTCCAGATGATTCAGATACTGGATATATATTGGAAGTGGATTTGAAATATTCAAAGAAATTACATAAAAAGCATTCAGATTTACCGTTAGCACCAGAAAATAGAATTCCAGATGGATCCAGTCAATCAAAGCTTTTGACCACGTTACATGATAAAAAGAATTATGTGATTCATTATCGAAATCTGAAACAATGTTTGGAAATGGGATTGAAACTAAAAAAGATACATAGAGTTTTAGAGTTTAAACAGTCCCCTTGGTTAAAGAAATATATAGATTTGAATACGGATATGAGAACTATTGCTACCAATGATTTTGAGAAAGATTTCTATAAGCTTATGAACAATTCTGTATTTGGCAAGACAATGGAAAATATAAGGAAAAGAGTTGATATAAAATTATGTTGCAATGCTAAAAAAGCTGAAAAATTAATATCAAAACCAAACTTTAAAGATAGGACTATATTTGCTGAAAACTTGACTGCAATTCATATGAATAAAACCAAAGTATATTTTAACAAACCAATTTATGTTGGCTTGAGTATTTTAGATTTATCTAAACAATTGATGTTTGATTTTCATTATAAAGTTATGAAAACAAAATATGATAAGAGTTTAAAACTATTGTATCAAGATACTGATTCATATATTTATGAAATCAAGACTGATAATTTTTACAGCGACATGAAAGATATGATTGATCATTTTGATACATCAGATTACAAAGAAAATAATGAATATGGCATACCTAGAGTAAATAAAAAGGTACTTGGTAAAATGAAAGATGAAAATAATGGTAAGATAATGACAGAATTTGTGGGATTAAGAGCTAAAATGTATGCTTTAAAAGTAGAAGATAAAGTGATTAAAAAATCAAAAGGTGTAAAGAAAATTGTGGTAAAGAACAGAATTTCATTTGAAGATTATAAAGACTGCTTGTTTAACAAGGTAAAGAAATATAGAGCAATGAATCTGATTCGAAGCCACAAACATGAAATATATTCAGTTCAAGTAAACAAAATAGCTCTGTCACCTGATGATGATAAGAGGCATATACTAGAAGATGGAATAAATACTCTAGCTCTAGGACACTACAAAATAACATGAATCTAAAGCCTGGAACGTTTTAGATGAGCCCTTGGATTATAAAAGATATCTGCCATCAATCATTATATTTTAAAAAATGATTGTATATAAATGGAGGCTATAGGTGATCTAAAATGCTTAGAGACCACTGATAAAATTCAGGATCTTGCAAGTCTATGTGAAGATTTAATGCATCTTAACAAACAATATTGTAATTCAGAATTGGATAGATTAATATCCAAATATCTAAAAAAAATGTATAATTATATGTTTCAGGTAGACAATTATACTATTCGCCAAATAGGCTTAGATTTGTTGGAAAAAATTCCTTATCCTTATAAATCTGATTAAAATTTTAACACTAATAAATGGATATCAATTGGGACAAGGTTTCAAAAGAGGATTCTTTATCAGAAGATCTTATGCGACGGTTTTCTGAAGCATCAAACTGGTCGCTAGCCTCTCGATATCAAAAGATGTCCGAACCCTTTATACTTGAATTTAGAGATAAAGTAGACTGGATTAATATTAGTGCGTATCAAATACTTTCAGAAAAATTTATTATGGAAAATAAAGATTTAGTTGATTGGAGTATTATCTCTCGATATCAAAGGTTATCGGAAAGATTTCTAACAATGTTTGCACACAAACTTGATTGGAATAAAGTATCTCAGTTTCAAATATTAAGCGATAAGTTTCTTGTGGATAATGTTGGAAAACTAAATATGGCTTTGGTCTCTAGATATCAAAAAATATCAGAACATACTATCGAAAAACTTGATGATGTTGTGGATTGGAACAACATTTTTAAATATCAGAATTTATCTAAACCATTTGTTACTAAACATATTGATAAAATAGACGATTGTAATGTTATGATGAATCTAGAACTCTCTGAAGAAATTATAAATATGATATATAAGCGTCAGATTTTAAAGCTGTTAGCTAAGATTTGTTCAAAGATGTAAATGGTGTTTTTCAATTTTCATTATCTTTTTAAAAGCCTCGTTTTTCAGCATTAAATTGTTGGAAAACGAGGCTTTTTTCACGCATTTCCCTCGTTTTTGGACAAAAAAAAATTGTTGATTTTAAAGGGTTTTATGCTGTTTTTTGCATGTTTTTTTGCATTTTTGGTCCATAAATCAATGAATTTGTGTGAAAATTGATGATTTGGTCATTTCCCTAAAAGCGCGCTAGAACCCTTCTTTCTCTACTACTCGGGCGATTGCGCTACCCCCCCTTTTTAGCTGTTGACACCAAAATAAAATCAGCTTTTATACCCACTAATGGCTACTTGCCGATAAATTTTTCTTTCATTCCGTTCATTATTTCTTGGGCTACAGCAGTCACAATTGACGACAAAAAACGTTCTATAGCTCAAACCCCCGTTTGAGTTATTGACACCAAAATTGAATCAGCACCTGTTCCTGTTACTGGCAACATATGAACCAAATTTTGTTTGATTCCGCCAGTTACTTCCTGAGGAATAGCAATCACGCGTAACTTAAAAAACGTCCCATTGCTCCACCCCCCTTGGAGGAATTCGCGCCAAAAACCAATGGGCACAAGTTCACATAGGGGCACATATGTGTACCAAATTTCGTTCGATTTCATGCGGTAGTTTTTGCTGTAGAGCGGCCACAAAAAACTGGTCACACACAGACGTGACACACACACATACACACACACAGACAGACAGACATTTTCCAAAAATAGTCGAAATGGATTCAGCACACCTCAAAACGTTCGAATTCGTCAAAATTCGAAATTCGAAAATTTGCACGAATCCAATACTTTCTTCTATATATTAGATATAGAAGAAAGTAAAAACCACAAAATTTGACTCCACCTTCCCACCTTTAACTTCCCTCCCCCCCCCCCTCCCAGCGTCGGGGACTTTCAGTCGTATTTACTTATTAATTACTGCTAACAAATTTCTTACTGAGGAAATGCTGGATTTCTGCACTTCCTCAATTCATTCTGCATAAAGTTTATGCAGAATGAATAAAACGTTTAAAACGTAGTTCTGCAAATCTTCTTCCGATTTCTTGGTAAGGGGCTGTTTATAAATGATGTTACACATTTTCTCAACATTTTGACACCCTCCCCAATTGTCACAAAGTACTTTTCATAAACTAATTTCTATAAACATATTCGTATTAAAAAATGCTTGATGTCACACTTCTTACTCTTCCCCTCCCCCCCCCCCCCCGCCCTCAACACTTAAACATCATTTGAGTAGTAGTAAACCACAAATACTTCTTTATTCTCCATCAGGATTGTCGAATTCATTGAAGAAAGAGGAAGTGCGCGATCCTTTCGAGTTGGTTTGAAATTTGTGAGTGGCAAATGTTCCATTTTTTGCTATGAAAGTGCGTGTTTGAAATTCTGTAACTTTTGATTGGTTGAATAAAATATAACAAAGTAGCATATCAAATTGAAGGAAATTTAAAGCTCTACAACTTTGTCATTGACAATTTTCATTATTACTGATCCTTGGAGACACTAGGATCAAATTTTTTGACAAAAAGAGAGAATTTTTCCGAAAATCATCGATTTTTCATAACAAATACCCGGAAAATTATTAGAAATTCGACACATATGTGTAAACACAGTTTCATAGTAAATTTATTTAGCTTCAATTTTTATTTTAAACGCAGTTTCCACCGTTTCCAACATTTTCTCGAAAAACCCAAAATTTTCTTCCCCCCTCCCTCCTACCTTTAAACTCACCCCCCAGGGTCGAGTACTTTTAGTATGTTGACTTACTAACTACCCCTAACAATATTCTGAAGTCAAAAATTATCGCATATTCCTTGCGTCCGCTACACCCTTGTTTTGAGCACTCATTGACTGGACTAACTCTCTAGTTTATCTTTTACTATCTTGTAGTGATCTTCCTATAATAATCCTGTACACAAAAAAATTGATTTTATAAAATGGGTGCAGAAAAATGATTTTTTTTTGGCAACTGTATTAGTAAACTTAATTACCTGGCAAGAAAATTGGAGCAAATTTTCTGATAATTTTTAATTAAAATGCAAAAACATCAACGTCGAAAAAACATCGAAGCCAAAACATCGATGGTCCAAAAACATTGAAAGTAAAACATCGATGTTAAAAACATCGATTTTTCCAAAACATCGACATCGATGTCGCACCCCTACTTCCAAGCATTCCAAGCTACATAAAATAAACAACCCTACAGGCAAAGAGGAAGCCGTCATTAATGACTTCGCTCCTATGCCTTTACTCATTGTCTTAAGGTAATTAGCATACTGTTATCAAGATTTCAAGAAAAAATCCTTGTTTAAATTAATACTGAAAAAATCTTAAAAGTTATCTCTGGACGTTTTTGATTTAATTGCTAAAATAGAATTTTGACTGAAAAATCTTTTTTTTTTTTTTTTTTTTGGCCATGGCATTATTTGCTGTCACTTCAGATTACACAAAGGTTTTTTTTTTTTTTTTTTTTTTTTTTGTTTTTTGCTTCAAGACTTTGAAACTCTTTTATTTTAAAACCATATACATATACATTTTGAAATTAATAATTGCTTTTAAATTTCATTGTTGTTTGTTACTAAAGTAATCTAAGATTTTTTTTTTCGACAACTAATGAAATCAATTGAAATTGAGTTGTGTACATACATTAAAGATTTTTATTATTTTTTAATAGTTAAAATGCTGTATTCATTCATTAAAACCTATGTTCTTGATTAGAGAATAGCTCAATATGACTGGTTGTTTAAGATTTCAATTTGTTTTACATAAATATGTCTATTCTGCCGTGTGCAAGTAAAGGGCAGTAACTGCATATTTTTTATTTTATTTTATTTTATTTTATTTTTTTCATTTTTGTGAACTATTGTACGTTATCTTTATTGTACTTACTCGTTTATTTGGTGTCCGCTGAAAAAGAGGCGCAAAAAAGACGTCTAATTACAACATTTTTCAATTGTTAGTACTGAATCCTCCACACATTTCTTCAAATATCTCGAAAACTATTTTCTGCAGATACTACCGTTTACCTGCACACGGCAGGATTATTTACATATGTAAAACTACATTACTTCTATACTTTAATTATCACTTGTTATTCTTGCAGCAACATTTATACTGCTTGAAAATTCAGTTCAAGATTATTTCCATTATTTTTTTTATATTTTTATCATGATTAGATATCTCTTTAAGAGTGGTTTTAATAATTTCTTAGAATTTTTAATGATAGCTGATTATTGGAAGTAAACTATTTGTTTTAAATTTCCTACACTATTTCTCTGTTGATAATTTAATATACAGTATACTCCCGATTATCCGTGTGCGGATTATCCGTGCATCATTTCGGAATCACACTTTTTTAAAGCCTCTTTCAAGTGCTAAAATCAAGGTAATACGAAGCATACCCTACTATCCGTGCACAGAGGTCAAATCGGACGCGTGTCCTACCCTCATGTGTTCTATTGTTGCATTGTCCATTAGGGGTCATCCAAGAGTCATTGGATGAAGAATCATCTTCGATTGCCGAAGATAATATCCATAACATCACTGAGGAAGTTAAGGAAATCGAAGGTTTCGAATCAGTTGACGCTGAAAATGTCGGAGAGTGGTTTAAAAGCGACGAATGTGAATCAGGATTTCAATGTCTAACTAACGAAAATATCATTGAACTTGTTACTGAATCAAACGCAAGTGATGATACCGAAAACGAAGATAAACGTGGAGAAAATACAATTTCACATTCTACTATTCTACAATCTGTAGAACATTTATTGGATTACATGAGTTAAAGAGGTTACGATCACGGAGAAATAATTGCAGTAAGAAAAAAAATGTATCACCGATTTTTTTCAAGCAATAAATTTCGAAGAAAAGTTCTTGGTTTGTGTGAGTATATATATATTATTTAGAATATATATTATTTAGTTAGTGTAATATATATATTATTTAGTTTTTTTCTAATTTCGACCTTAAATAGTTACCCTGCATATTCCTTAAAGGATTTTTCGGATTATCCGTGTTTTTCGATTATCTGTGCTGCGCAGACCCGGTGATTAGCACGGATAATCGGGAGTGTACGGTACAATTTTTACCAAAAAAAAAGAGCATCTTTTCAAAGTATATTCTAGAGAAGTACCGAGTAGCACTTTGGCCGAGTAGCTGAGTTACCGAATTTTGAACTCATTGGAATAGTAGTATAGACCTCCATGTACAAATAATAGTTTTTACAAACAAAATTCCAGCTGAAATTTAACTACGCATTATTTAAAAGATTTTGCTTTGTGTCAATAATTTTACAAATAAGTTTTTTTTTCTTAGGTAAAAAAGAAATAAATACATAAAAGGTAGGATTAATCCAGGTGGAATTAAAGCAAATTATATCAATCTATACTTCTAGTCCGCCAAACGTAAATAATTTTCAAAAGCAAATGAAACAAGGTTCAAAAGCACAAATGTGCAGCACTGCAGACACGTGTTTCTGCATTGCAATGAACATCTTTTTCAGTGCATAAAATGTGAGCTAATGAATGTAAAAAAATCCTACTTTTGTCGGATGTTTTTAAATCCATAAGCTCACATTTTGTGTATTGAAAAAAGCATTTCTTGTAATGCCAAAACACGTGTCTGCAGTGTTGAAGCGCATTTGTGATTTTAACAGTTTTATTTTTTAAGAAAAGGTATTTATATGTTTCTTATAAATAATTTTGTTTGTGGCAATAACATAAAAATTTCATATTTTCTGCACTTACCTTTTTTGCCCCATTTTTATTTAATAAATAAGTTTCATTAATTGCGGGGCATTAAAATATAAAATTTTCCCCATTGAAGCATAACAAACTTCATTCTTCTCAAATTTTGAATTTTACTTGTAAATTTGAATTGTATAATGATTGCAGTATATTATATGCTTGCACTTTTTTATTAATTGTGAAATCTGCTTTGAACAATATTCAATTTTTTACAACTACTCGGTATTGGCCGAGTACCTGATCAAAATTTGGCGGAGTACCGAGTAGTTACCGAGTACTTGGTATGTCCTCTAAGTATATTTTTAATTAACAGCTTAAACCGTTCTAAACACTGTATTTTATTTAATACGCAATGCTTTTCAGGTAAGGCAAAGAAAAGAAACCAAACGTCATTGGTAACGTAAATTAGGGAAAATTTGGTGAACTTAATCAGGTAAAAGTCAGGGAACTTTTTTTTCCAATTCCTGTTGCCACCCTGTATAAGCCGGCGACATTTTTGGAAGCATTTCTTTCAAAAATGCAAATTTTATTTTAAAGTTTTCGGCTCATAGCACATAAAGTTTACTGTCAAAACCGTTACTAAACTTTCGGAATATTTGACAGCATTCAAGAAAAGCATAATAATAAAATTTGAAATTAAAATATTGAAAATTTGTTGAAGTATGAACGTTTAAAAGCAGTTGAGTATTCACTGCGCATAGCGCAAAAGATATCAATTGATAACCTTCATAAACCAAAACCCAGATAGATTCTACACCCTCGTGATAAAATTCCAGCTCGATATCTTAAAAATTCAAAAAGTTAACAGCGATTTAATAAGCCGAATTTCAATAATTCTTGGACAGGCGACGAATCGTAACGGGTCGTTCGCAAACTGTAACACTTGCCTGCCGTCTCATTCAAAGTGATTCGTGATATTTAGGTTCAAACTAGCTGCGTGAACGGCGTTGCACGGGCTACTTAAAAAATGAAAGAGATGTCAAATGGATCTTTTTGTATTACTGACATCAGTTTCTAAAGCGCTAATAAATACGCGTAATGGAAATTTTGCAAAACACCAGTAGAGCATATGTTTGGCAAAAATCTCTTTAACGTTAATCATAGTTATCAATGATACAAGTTATGAGTATTTTCAATTGGCACAAAAGATGAAAATATATGCATTATCAACTATAATCTGTGCTTACCTTAAAATGAATTACATCTGATAGACTATATCTGAAATATTTATGTGCTTACAATCAGCTTTTTACACATAAAATGACACACACTTTTTGATTGATTACGTGAAACTAAAACACCAAGACTAAATAAATACCAATAAGCATTGATTTAATACCAAGTCATCAGATTCCAATTTAGCTTTAGTTAAAATCCTTAAAAACAATCTTTTTTGTTCAACTCTGTTTCACGTAAAGAAATCCAAACAATCCTAATTTAACATGTTCTTTTAACGATATAAACTGTATTCCAAAAATAGAAACAGGAAGGAAAAAGAGAGTTATTACAATTCGAAAGCTCACCCATGTGACGGGAAAAAGTCCAACAAAATGTCGCACATCCTAAATGTACCGAAATATGAGGCCGGTGAATGATAAACTTACACTACAATCAATAAACATACCTAAAGAAACAAGTTTCATATGCTGGAAAGAGTTGTTGTTGTTGTCGTGTCCAAAGAAGTGCAGAGTGCGAAAGGTTTAAATGGCTCCAAAAGTCTTAAAAACAAGATCCGCTAATTCTGGAGCCCAATGACTGTAAGAGATTTCATGTGGTGGTGCTCCAAGTTGGAGGAGGGAGCGAATAATGGCCTGGCAATTAAAGACATGGTCCGGAATTAGTTGTGAATAGGGACAGTGCTTGCAGATGGGATAGGATTTAATATTATTTGGTAGAATCTTCATGCCCTTGAAATATCCAGTACGTAGCCTAGCTGCTGGAAAGAGTTAAGAACGTTGAATGTAAAAAATTTAAAAAAGGTACAGACGATAAAATAAAGGCTATGTCCGAATAGGGCAACCAATTTTAAACTAATTTAAAATGAAATTCTAGATGGAAACGTTGTTTTAAGATTTGGACAGCAGCCAAAAAAAATCTCTTTTAAAACAATTCGCAACTCCAGTGCTCGAATACGCTATCTTGCGGTGATTTACAAAACTGCCGAAAAAACTAAAACATTGCCACATTGCTTTCCACGTATGTCTGTTGACGTAAACATAGGTAGTTTGTTCTAAGCATTTATTAACGCAATCGATGTGTCTTAGATTGCTTTCAGCTACAGAAATTGTTTCGTCCCTTAGCAGTATTCTCGAGCTTCTCAAAATAATGTTAGTTTTCCTTATTTCCTTCTAAAAACGTGAGTTGATTGAGAAATGGTGAAAGCGTTAACACCTAGAAAACTCTGGATTAACAAACTTGGATAACGTTATACCAGGTAAAAAATTTTATTGTTTTGTGTGAATTTGTAAGAATATAGGTTTTTTTTTTTTTTTTTAAATCTTAAATTAATTTAACTAACCATATTTTACAGCAGTATTTAGTTGGAATAGACAGTATGCAAAATATTTTCTTGAATATATTATCGTAGAACAAAATGAAAATGTTTAACAGAGGAAGAATTTACTTTATTGCTTTTATTCTCAGCTGAAAGGTGTCGCCAAATTTGTTTAGGGTTATAGTTTTAGTATTGTGCGAGCAAAGTACCCTTGGCGAGATTCCGCATGTTTACCATTCCACCATTTTTAATTTTTATCATGAGTAGAATAAAATGGTAGAAAGATTACAGAATTCGATAAGTAAAAAGAAATAATGGTAGGATCAACTGAAAAGAAAACTACCACCATGTATCCGTGAGAATTTTGTTCAGAATTAGAACTCAGAAATTAGAAACATCGAAATTGAGAGAATTAACTCAGCTGCAAATGCAAAACAATAAGCGTTAGCCAAGCAAGGCAAAGAAGTATCATCTTCTTTTGATGATAATTCGTCATGTCATATTAATTTTTCTAGCATTAACTGTTATTCTTGTCAGGCCACAATTATTATTTAGTTTTATCAAGAATTGATAAATATCAAATTCAACATCGTGGAAATGGCTGCTTAGAACTACGAACTACGTAGTTTGCATTAATATTTTACGTTTAGTAATGCTTCTTGAATTCTCATTTCTTTCTACGTGGGCCAGAATATCAACAAGACTTTGAAAATTAATTTAAAAAGAATAAAGCGAAAACATCATGCATACGAACAAAATTTACTAGGCTTATTAGCATTTTCTTCGTTATCACGTGCATCTGTTCTACCTTTTTCATCCGCCATTAGAAAGTGGCTACAGTGCCCCTATAGTTCTTTCGAGTTGCGATTTATTAGAATTTTATTTGCTCACCCAACAGGAACAGGAAAGAAATAAAAATTCCTGAATAACATAGTAACTACATAGTTTGTACAGTGATGGCAAAAAAAAAAATCTTTACATTTAGTTGCAATTAAAAATTTTACATATTTTTTTCTTGTCGTGATTTTACTTGGCATGTTCCCTTTGGAATTGGCCGAATGCCAAATATTCGGCCACAATCTAAACGAATATTCGATATTCGACTAAATAAATAGAGATCATGCCATGCAATATCATAAAAAGAAATTTGCATGTAAAATTTTTAATTGCTAACCAAATGTAAAGATTTTTTTTGCCAGCACTGTATATAATGTCGACCGGAATGGCCAATATGGTTGCTGGCAGATTTCGCTACTCCAACGAACTATAGTGGGCACTGCAGCCATCGTCTAATGGCGGATGAAAAGGGTAAAACAAACGCACGCCGTAGCGTAAAAAATGCTTATAAGCCTAGTAAATGTTGTTCGTATGCATGATTTTTTCGCTTTATTCTTTTCATATTAATTGTCAAAGCCTTGTGGATATTCTGCCCCACGTAGAAAGAAATGAGAATTCAAGAAGAATTACTAAACGTCAAAAATTAATGCAAATTATTTAGTTCGTAGTTCTAAGCAACCATTTCCACGATGTTGAATTCGATATTTATCAATTCTTGATAAATCAAAATAATAATTGTGGCCTGACAAGAATAACAACTAATGCTAGAAAATTTAATATGACATTACGAATTATTATCAAAAGAAGATGATACTTCTTTGCCTTGCTTGGCTAGCGCTTATTGTTTTGCATTTGTAGCTGAGTTATTTCTCTCAAATTTCCGAATCGGTTAATTTAAAATTTTTCTGTTTCGATGTTTCTAATTTCTGAGTTATGATTTAATTATGTCATGCTATGCAAATCATCAACAAAATTCTCACGGATGTATGGTGGCAGTTTTCTTTTCAGTTGATCTGCCATTATTTCGTTTTACTTCTGTAATCTTTCTACCATTTTATTCCACTCATGATAAAAATTAAAAATGGTTTAACTAACATGCGGAATCTCGCCAAGGGTACTTTGCTCGCACAATACTAAAACTATAACCCTAAACAAATTTGACGAAACCTTTCAGCTGAGAATCCCTCTTACTGCCCCCTGCTAGCCCTCATTGACATAAGTGTAATATTAATATTTTTCGTGACGCAGTTTCTAAGGTTTTTTTTCTTCAAGTATGCTGTTGTTCGCCTTGTTTAGTTCTTTTTATTTATTTTCAAAAGCCAAGAGGTGTGAGAAGCACCCCCTGTCGGTGTTCCTAAACATAAATATGATATTTAAAGTTTTCGTGTTGTATTTTATCCTTTGTTAATGACTTAAATTTTATTTTTAAAACTAGGGGGTGAAAGTGCGTCTCTTACATCTCTTACAGACACTCATAGACATACAAGAAGTTCTGTCTAGAACTATACGAGCCTAGTTTCCCGTATACCCATACTACATTCTAGTACCTGATCAAAATTCTCAAAAATAGCTAAAATCGCAAATTGTTTCAAACATATTTTTTTAATATTTTAAGCTAATTTCTAGGAATAAAATATTCCTCACTCATCTAAAAAAATTAGATGCGTAAAAAATAAAATAAAATAAATAAAAGTAAAATAAAATGAAATAAAATAAAAACGAACAAATAAAATAGCAGCACCTTTTAAACAAATCAGCTAATACACTTTTTTCCATTAAAAAAAATCTTCAACAGCTTTCAAAACGAAAAAATAATAATTAAAATTAATAAGCTCATTAAAATAAATACATCATATCAAAAAAAAATCGTTACTTTTTCCCCTGTTGCCAATAATAATTTTTTAATGAATTAATGCACTTACCAAAATAAATAAAAACAATAAAATGTCAACTTAAAAAAATAATTTTCATTGTCAAAAAAAAAAAAATCGTCTGGCATATTTTTATGTAGAAACATTAAATTAAAAACACCTAAATTAAAACTTTAGCGTGAAAATAAAAACAAGTCATATCAACAATAATTATTTCACTGTTAAAACCATAGCTACGGAGTCGGAGTCAGAGTCAATCTCATTTTGAGATAAAGGAGTCTGAATCGAATATCCAAGAATGTGAGTCAGTCATTTGTCCCCCGTGTATAAATTTTTGCCAAAGCTACGAAGTCAGAGTCGAAGTCGGGGAGTCGGAGTCCGATTAATTGTCGAGCACAGGAGTCGGAGTCATGTGCCCCTAAATTCTCGGAGCCTGGAGTTTGGCGTCAAGAGCTATTTGCAACAACATTTGTTTGAAGTAAATCCGCCTTCAAGTACGGAATCTACATTGACTTTCAGTTTCCCCGTAGGCGCTAATGTTAAGGGATTTGAACTGTTCAAAATTGAACGGAAAATTGTTCAAATCAAAAAGACATTTTATATACAAGTTTTTCATCAAAAAAGCTTTTTCCTACAAAGTTTGTTTGAAGCAAACTCGTTTCACAGTTCGTAATTGCCTTGAATTTCCCCGTAGGCGTTAGTTTTTTTGAACTGTTCAAAATTGAACAAAAAAATTTCAAATCAAAAAGTGAAATGTGGGAATGAGGTGTCCTCGCCGAGATCTTTCGAACAAAAGAAAGTTTGTTCGAATCGAACAATTCATTCAAAAGTTATTAGGGGGGGGGACAGACAGACAGACCGACAGACATTTTTCCCCATCTCAATACCCTACTTTCCAATTTTTAATTTTTCGATATTTATTTAATTATTTTATTTATTTTTGACTTTTTTTTGTTTTTCACGATATTTTTAAGATGCGTTAAGCCTGCTTTCATGCTTTTTTCTTCTTTTTCTGACTTTTACTGGGAAAGTAGGCTAAAAAATGAGACTAGTATTTTTCATGCTGTACTTTATGGTTGATCCTTTGTTTAAAATAAGTTGAATTTTAATTGTTTAATATAAATAGTTATTATTTTTTCAATTTTATAAAAGTATGAAATTCATTTAGTTTCATGAATTAACTTTTTTACTTCCTCTTACGAAGTAAAGGAAGTATTGTATTCGCAAAAAAAAAATTTCACCAAAAAATCGGCTTTAATTTACATTTTGCTCGCCTGCAAATGAATATTGAGTTTTTGTTTCAACCCAACCACACGTGGATATATGCCTAAGAACGTATAGACACTCGAAATATCCATTTTGACGATCCCCGAATTAATTACAACCAGTTTTCTCGTGACGGCTGTATGTACGTATGTATGTGCGTATGTGTGTATGTGCGTATGTATCTCGCATAACTCAAGAACGGTATGTCCTAGAGAGTTGAAATTTGGTACGTAGACACATAGTGGGGTCTAGTTGTGCACCTTCCTTTTTGGTTGCATTCGAATGTTCCAAAGGGGGTCTTTTACATCTTTTCTTTGGGGGGGGCGGGAATCATTGTTAATTTCAATGCAAACTCAAGTGGTGTTATAATTTGGCGGACACTTTCCGATAGATCACCAATCTTTTGAACGTCAAGTTTTTTCGACAACTTAGCGACAAAATTAGCGGTTTTTTTTTGTTTGATCTGGTTTTAGTTTGACCTCAATTGGCGCTATTTAGAGAGTTTAATCATTGAATCACATTGGAAAATTAATCTGTATAAAACGGTTTTTTTTTTTTTTTTTTTTTTTTTTTTTGCTTCAGTTCGTAGCAAACTCGGGGTAAAAATATTTAAAGCGCTTTTTTTTCTTATTCCAAGGCACTATTATCATTAAATTGGAGTAAAAGAAAGTCATCAGCTCGTTTAATAAAGGGTGTGCAAGGGCATCATCTTGCACCCCCTGCCAGCTCCCAAGTTGGCCAACCACTTTGGGAAGCGCGTTAGTACCTGAAGAAAAAAAGGCTATGCGTACCACTTCCAATTTCTTTAAGAGTGAAAAAATGCCACTTATGCATGCTTTTCCTTTGCAAGTCTGAGTATTGGAGATTAAAACTATATGACGAGAAAAACGAAAATAGAAATGAAGGTTTTACTGTAAATAAATATTTTCAGAGTCCGTTAATTTACGTATAAAATACAATCGAAAAACTTGAAATTTTTAATAATAATTACTTATTAAACAGTCAATACTTTATATGGCTTATGTATTTGTAATTTTTTCCACGTCATCAATTTATATTAGAATTAGTTCTTGAAAATTTAAACAAAATTAGACTCTTCAGGTGTATTTAAATTAATGTTTATAATAGAAGGCATTTGTTCTCAAGCACCTTCACACCACAGTAAACCAAACCTAAAACGATATCCGATAGTCAAATCGTGTTAATTTTTAAAATTATTGTTGGTGCAAATTTCGAAATTCAATGTAATTGGCTAGGTGATAAGTTCCTTATGTTTTCTTTTCCACATTGCACGGTTCTAATTTATATTTCAGGTTTGTAACAATTAACAGCTGGCAGGGAAATTGAAAAAGGATTTGTGAAAAGGTTTTTTCATTTTCTAGTTTAAGTAGATTAGCATTTTTTATATCATCTTAAAAACCATCAAAGCAGGTACTGACTAAATGCTGTAAAATACACATTCAAATTTTAGATCTAATATAGTTCGGAAATTTTGTGACTTTAGGTAGCAAATGAAATGAATGAAAAATGTGTTAATCTTTATATATATATATATATATATATATATATATATATATATATATATATATATATATATATATATATATATATATATATAGAGAGAGAGAGAGAGAGAGAGAGAGAGAGAGCATACAATAGGAAAATCAAAAGTTTCATCATAAATGAAGATAGATGACCAACTAGGGAGGGAAACATGCATTCTTTTTCCTGTAATCGTAAATTTAAACTATTCGAATGTCTTATACTGCTGTGTAAACGGCAGTATCTACAAAAATGAGTTTTCGAGACATTCGAAGAAATGTGTTTGGATTTAATACTAAGTAACAATAGGAAAATGTTGTAATTAGACGTTTCATTCGCGCTTTTTTCCAGAGGAAACCAAAAAGCAAGCTTGTACAATTAAGCTAAAGTACAATAGATGACAAAAATACAGAAAAATAACGAAAAATTGGGAGTTACTGCCCTTTACCTGCCCACGGCAGTATAGAACATTTACGTATCGGAGAGAGCTGGTTACATCCCATAGCCAATCTTCATTCTTGAGCAGCAAGTACTTTCAGAAGAACCATTGATACAAGCCTGTTGTAGTGACAACTCTAATCCAGAAAAATCCAGTAAAAATATATAATACTCAACTCATGAAACATCGGTTTAGTATGATATCGAATCCGGAACAATATCCATTCATGTATCATAAGGGAACCGTTGTGTATAACATACCAAAACCGAAATTGTACCAAATCCATCAGCATACCAGGACTGGTGTTTTATAAACTGTTATAATTCTGGATTTAATATCATGTCGATACCGGTATTTCATTATTCGTTATGATGTAGGTTTCACAAAATGAAGCTCGAAGCAGTATTAAGCCAGTGTCGTATCCAAACCCACACAATACTAGGTTTTGAATTTTTGTGAGAGTGCCAAATAATGCACTTGTTTTGATTCCGGTTAAGAAAATAGAGAAAGAACAGCATTTTATTGCATTTTTAGATGTAAATGTGTACACTTCAGCGGAATGTGTCTCTTTTTACATCCTGCAGTTCCCTCCCAGTAACTACTAAAATTGAACTCCATTAAGACAAATCTGCTACGAGGAAATTCTGCTTTAAGCTTTGGTTTCCTAGAAACGAAATCACCGAGCTTTGGCGTCGCTACTCGGCGTGACGCTGAAATCAAAGTCAAGTGATTCCGACGTGGCCACTCACGACGACGATTTAGCTCGGGCTCGCATGCGCAGAAGAATCAAGTTTTCCTCTCGGCGATAAGCGACGATGAGGGTCGGCTCCTAGGAAACCAATGCTGTAGAGCGAACACGCCGATCGTCTGCGTCGCTCCTCGCCGAGGCAAAAACTTGATTCTTCTGCGCATGCGTGCCCGAGCTAAAGCGACGTCTCGAATGGCCACGCCGGAATCCACTTGACTTTGATTTCAGCGACACGGCGAGGAGCGACGTCGAAGATCGGCGATTCGCTCCTAGGAAACCAGTGCTTTTCTCCCAACAAACGCTATCGAAATGAAAACGAATTTTCTGTGAAGTCTCGTTTCTGCTTAAAAATAAAGAATAATGATTTTCTTTCAAAACAAGAACGTTATTATTGAAAAAAGTCGAAATCGGTATATATCATAATCTACTTCAAATTTTCGACCTGTTTGCATTTCTATAGCGCCTTAGTATTTATTCTTGAGCCCAAAGCTTCAAGTGAATAGTTATTTTCATGTGGTGAACCTGCTATTCAAATCACTTTTACTTTTTTGCAGGAAGAAACTCGTTTGCTGCCATCTCCATACGAGTCGAACTGCACAGACTATTTACAGACTTGGAGAGAACGCGGTGGTAAAGCTCCTGTAAATCAACTGGTATGAAATTAAATATTGCCACGACTTGCTTGCTTTGCTGCACCCAATAAAGTGTATCTAGATCGGATACATGTCTTGCGACCTTATAACCTAGCCGGATCAAAACTTCTTAAGGTCATATTGACCGACCCAGTTAAACGCCAGTAAGATATCCGGACAGCACATTGTAGCATTTTCATTGGTCAAGGAAATTATTGCTTTGAACGGGATTGTGTCAGGGGTACAGGGGAGGAGATCCTCCCCCGGAGTCGATCTTAGTGCTTTCCAAACTTGAATCAATTTTTTCTGAAAGGGCATAAGTCCAACAAATGTAACTTTTCAGGAATAAAAAAAGTGATTATTTCATTCAGAAATGAACTAAATTCTATGAAAATTTTTATGACTAATCCAGCCAAAAGTAGGATCACCTACTTGTGGTAAACCTCACCTTAAATTAAGTTTCATTTTGTCACTGAAGTTAATTAAAAAACTGTTTTTTAATTTGGACGTATGCCCTTTCTGCAATAAATATCCTGAAAGACAAGTTTAGAGTGATAAAAATGTAAATCAAGTGAATCGGATTTGATTCAAACTGATTTATGATAATGAAAAATAATATGACAAAGTGACAAAAATAATTAGTGAAGTCCGTATTCATAAATTCATTATCTTAAGAAAATACATCTTGTTTTTCCTTTTTCTCTAGTCTTGTTTTAATGAAATAATAAAATGTGGTTTAAAATTTAAAAAAAAAAATACAAAAACTAACAAACTGAGAGAATAAGCAAAAGTTTTACTTGCGTATAAAACTACATTCATATTCATCAAATACATCCTCTATGTAAATCTTTCTTTTTTTTTTTTCTTCTATTCTTTTCTTGTCTAGTTCAGTGTACCAAGTTCGATTTACATATTAGTATGACTGTGTTCAAAATTGCACTGAATAATCATCTTGCTATTTGTTATTTCTTCCAACAATATGAAAATTTTCCCTTTATACTCAATATTGGCAAAGGTAGTTCAACCGACAAGCGTTACTTTGCAATATTCTCTAGAAAACCGTCTATAAAATAGCTAGTCTGAAACCGTTCCTTTGATGTTCTATCGAATATTTAAACATCATGAATATTGATATTGAAAACATTTGTCGCCCGGTAGAATATTTTTCCAAAATCTCAATTTAAGAGATAAGTCTACTTAAAAAATGAAGGGCACCTGTTTTAGCAGTTACAGATTTTATTGTTTTCAACAGATTTTGACGGGGGGGGGGGGGGGGGATGAATCTTGATATAATTTCAGGATTTCACTTACAAGAGATTTGATTTCCCATGATTATAATCTGTCATATCTGTTTAACATTTGCTTTACTATCCCAAAATTCCGGTTGCAAAGGACAAACGAATGTCCTCCCAGAGTAAAGTCATCAGCAATCTTGTTAAATTTTTTCAGAGTTATTTCTAGAAAGTCTCCTGCAGTGTTGTTTTTTATTTTGGCCAGTGTATATCTCACTGAAAGTATACAGTTTTTTCGCAGTTCCTAGAGTAATGTTTATAAACTCCTAGGAAATTAGCGAATTTCATTCTGGTTCGGTGATTTCTAATCCCCCCCCCCCGCCTTAACCCCCCGAACTGACGAACCTACCATTACCGAAATTAAGCTACCTTAAAGGAGTTATTTGTGTTTACTTCATTTCGCCAAAAAATCTAGTTCTAGGAACTTGCCATTGCGTCCTACTGTTTCTTCCTTCGAGTTTAGCGCAGAAAGGTCATAAATCGGGACTTACGCCCTTTCTGCACTAAACGAAAAATGTGACCCCTAAATAAAGTGCTTTGTTGCACAAGAATTGACTTCCCTGCTACACTAGTCGATGTCTCTACATACAAATATGGAAAAACCACAGCTAATTCAATTTTGAAAAAAATGTGACTTATGCCTTTTATGCAATAATCGATTCACTTGGAAGGTAGATCGGCAGTAAGTTTAGATTCGAAGTTTAGGTATAGTGCCTAGAAAGAGTAGTGTGCCGACCGGCGTTTTTTTCCCCACGATTCTTGAAGACAAGTCGTATGAAAACCGCTGGATGGCAGTGCGGTCGAGATGTACGTTCAATTTCGCGGTGTTTACATTAGTAGACGCGGGATTTTGTTACAATTTAGTTCCGCGTTTCTCTTTTTTACCTTTATTTCGTGAATATTTCATGAAACAGCGTTTAAGGCTTTTAATGGAGGCATCAAAGTTGAACAATGGAAGAAATAAAGCTTCATCTTGTTTCGTACCAGGGTGCAAAAGTGGGTACAAAACATGCAAGGAAAAGTTACGCTTTTTAAAGCTCCAGCAGATGAAGAAAAACTAAAGTGGAACTGGTTAATTCCCAGGTTAGATAAAGTTTTTGATAAATATTGCTCAATTTGTGCTCTGCATTTCGAAAAACATTTTATTGAAACGCATTTTAAGCATATTATAAATGGTGAGGAAGTTTTGATTCCTCGGGGAAAAACTTTTTTTAAAGATGAGGCAATTCCGACAATTTTTCCAAGTCTGCCAACATACTTTTCTAAAAAATTACCAAAGAAAAGGTCCATCAGGAATTAGGCAGTTAAGAAAAATGTTCCCTGTTTGAAAAAAATAAAACTTGATCTTTCTGCAGATGAAACTGAAATAACCACGTATAAATCTATTATAAATGAAATTGTTCATATTAATTTGCCTAACGAATATTGGGTTTGTATGAAATTTAAAAAATCTCCAAATATTGTAGTTTTTGTATATAATGAAAATTATGTGGAAAATAATATTGACGATAAAAAGATCATTATTGAAGTAGACACAAAGACAAGGATGTTTTCAAAACAAAATTTTACACAATTGACTGAAAATTTGATACTTATATTTTAAGGCAAATGAATTATCAATCGAGATGGCTTAGGGCGCAGTTTGTTGTTGTTTTTAATGCCACTTGGGAGACTCAAGCCCCATTCATGTAACCAGCATGAGTTTAAAGCAGAATGGAGCAACTCCTGAGTCAATGAGGCCCCTAAATGAGAAAGAGCCCGACTTGAGCACGGTATATGGTAGCATCAGCTCTACAGTTTATAGGTCTGGAGAATAGGTTGGAAATCTCCAGCAACGCTACGCCTGGTAACTGTTAGCGAACGACCATTCGACTTTCGGACAAACGGAATCGACGAGCACGTAAGTTATATTAAAAAAAAAAAATTAATTTTAGCCTTTTAAAATCCAGTACGAAATTGATAATTATTTTTGTTATCGTCCCCCGTTATCGAGATAAAAGATATTTAAGTCTCCCGAAATTGTAAGAAAAGTGGCAAATTTAAACACCTGGCGAGGGATTGAAGGTACCAATTTCTCACAGACGATTTCCTCGTCTGCATGTGGCAGGACATCCATATCTACAGAGCGTGAGAAAGATGTCTGTCCCCATCGAAACTCGCTAAATTTGGAACAACGAGACTCGCTTTCCTTAAAATTCCTATAGGTTTTAAAATCTCGCAATTTTTGATCCCCCTCCCCCCATGTAAGGGTACGTAAGATTTTTCACCCCCCCCCCCTATTTTTAAGTAAGATTCCATTTTGTTTTTCAAAATGAGAAAATAACAAATCTTGAAATCGTTTCATCACTGGAATCGTTATTAAATTCACATTATTAAATTTAACTTTTTGCGTAAAGAAATAGTTACTGAAAAGTTAGAATCTAAACTGAATGTTTTTTCGACATTTTTTTTTTGATGTAATATTAATTAAAAATGAAACATGCCATACATAATGCGACTCTTTTATTATATTTTACACTATTCATTCTTTGTAAAACAAATAAAAAAACATCTTATCCTAACACGTTTCTTACCTTCCATACGCAAATGGAACATAATCTCTGCCAAATCACTTGTTGACCGCGCAATTTCTAATGTGAAATATCGACTTGGAAAATATTACGTAAGAATGAGTTTGACCCCCCCCCCCCAAGGTACGTAGAGGCTTTTCCAACCCCCTCCCCCTCGGGACCCTTAAGTATTTAATGAATGGCCCCTTATAGTCTACTATTTTCATTGAAGATAAATTAGCATAAGGTAATTTTATATGCTTCAAAAAATAAATGAACACCCATGTAAGAAATAGCACTTATTACAGAATTTGTCTTTTGCGCAGAAATAAGTTCAATCCGAAAAACGGGGCTTTTAAGCTGCGAAATGAGCATGCAATCGCTGATTTAAAACGAGTCTGATTGAGAAGAATAACGTACTACTCGAGCGCAGCGCCATCTGGTTTTTCCTCATATCTGACCTCACTTTTTCCCCGTCGATCGGCACACTACTCTTTCTAGGCACTATAGTTTAGGCTAGACGAATTCTGCGTAGTTCATCCAGTTCATCTGACTGCGAAGACAAGATGCAAAAACGAAATATTGAATTTCAATTGCCTCTATCTTACAAATTATTAGGCTGGATTGTACTGAATGAAAATAGCAGTCCCTTGTAGAAGTCCGTCTTCAAAGGAACAAAAAAAAATTTCTAATCTCGTGGTTTGAGAGAGTTTGGCTTGCATAGATTGGTAGAGATGACTGGGTTGTTTCACTGACATTGCATGTTGTAAGTATTCGGAAGTTTTCACGGAAATTTCTCTGGAGTTATTGTCCAGATCAATAATATAGGACTTGCTGGGTTTTTTTTTTTGTTTTTTTTTTTTTTTTTGTTTGCTTATATGCCATTCAAAACGCAAACCTGATTTAACCATCCAATCTAGGAACAGCTCTAAATTGTTCTAAAATTGGAAGGTGAAGACATTGCCTAGGCAGCAATTCATGACTTTGGCAATATATAATTTTTATCATCGTTTCTTCCTTTGCACTTTGTCAAGTACGACAACAACAAACCATATCGTTTGTCCCTGAACCAAAACACTCCGCTACAGATTCTTGCCCATCTCTACATAGGTACTTCTCTACAAACGACCTATAATCATTTAGTGTGAAGTCTTATGATTGCCATGTAGCACGAGAGAAGTGGCAGATCTTTACCATGCCGGTTGCCGGAAATCAAGCCCGACTGGTCCAGATGAAAATCAACGGCTCTAAAAACTTGACAGGGGTTACGCCATTATAAATATCCGACGCAATTTTCAGCTATTGCAACTATTTGCGCTCCAACCAGTCAATATAGATGAGGCCATGGCTCTCGCTTTAGTTCCCATGCAGTACTAAAAAAGGAAATAATCGACATATACCTCATTTCCCCCATATTTTATTTTATTTTATTTTTTTTCATTTAATTTCGGAGCTACATTATTATAACAAATTGTACTGCCCTTTCGTGTGTTTTTTTTTTTTTTTTCTGCTGTACTGCATTCAGTGAAAAAATAGCCCAGGAGTAAACAAGCAGTTTGCCACTAAACTATGTTACTTTTGTGGATTTTTTCCTGACACGTATTTGACGATGCCAAACCGCGCATTTTTTGTTTACAAATAGTCTATCTTTCTCGTGAAAGCAATATAGTTCGTTAACATGCTGGAAATCTTGTCGCGATCGGTGTGAAGAGAGTGTTATTTAACTTTTAGTGAAAGTTAATTAAAACTAAATATTTTTCATAGCAAAACTTTTTTCCCCTTCCAGGGTGTTTTTCAGGAATGCCGTGTGAATAAGACCCTTGAATCTGTCAATTGTATTCCCTTGGATATAGACTATCCTCATACGTATAACGTTTGCCGAGCGTGTACTGAAGAATGTCCACGTAAGTACAGTTCCTTACACATACAGCAATCTTTTAAAATAAGCATTTACGAGGGTTATTCAGAAAGTAAGGAACTTTTCCATCTGACGCCGCTAGTTGAGCGCCAATCACGTATATTTTGGTATCTACGTCCTCAGTTTCCCAGTCGGCATCCAGTCATCCCAACGGGAACATCTCTGCTTTTTTTTTTAAGTCAAATTTAAAATGTGCGCTGCAGATGAAATTCCCATCAGTTGAGAGATGCGGTCTGTGATACGGTTTTTGTTGGCACAAAACTTAAAACCTATAAAAATTATCTGCAAGTGGGTGAAGTGTATGGAAACAACGTAATAAATAAAAGTTACATCCGAAAATGTTGCAGTAAGTTTAAAAATGATTGAACTAAGGTTCACAATGAAGGGAGGTTAATGATGGGCGGTTTTCCCTCATTCACCTTATAGTCCCGATATTGCAGCAAGTGATTTTCAAATGTTTCCAAAAATGAAGAACTGGCTAGGAGTACAACGTATTGACGACGACGACGAACTTCGGGTGCGTGTCATTGAATAGCTGAAATCGCTGGAGACAAAACTTTACGACGAAAATATTTCAAAGCTTGTCCACTGCTATGTTAAGTACCTAATATTAACATTAACTGTGTAAAAAAGTAGAATTTTATTCGCTGTTTCAGCTGTATGCAATACATTTTTCCCCCCTTGTGTATAGTTTTTTTTTCTTACTTTCTGAATAGCCTTCGTATAACCTGCTAGCTGAAATATGCAATTTCCATCCGAAAAAACCTAGCATTTCCCAGTTCTTGCGATTTTTAAAACTTGCAATACATAATTTTTTTGGAAAAAAAGAAGAAAAGGTTTTGTATTTCGATATGTTTTATAACTCGTCATGTCTTGATGTTAACCCAGTGGCTGCTTATGCATCATGTAAATACCGGTTCATAGAACAAATATCGAAATTTAAATATTCAGCGTTATTTACGATTTAAACATTTTATTTATAAATTTTTTTTTTTTTTTCGAATTTATTGTTTGAAGCAAGCACTTCAATAACAATTTCGCTGAATTTAAGTATGTACCATTTATTACGTTTTGTTCCTCAATTTTAAGCTTGTAAAACGCTTACGTTCATAGTATAGTGCTTCTTAAAGATAGTGTTTTAATGACTTTTGTGCCTAAAATTTAAAATGGAAAAAAAGGAGGCAATATATACCTCTAAAACTTGATATTGCCAAACAGATGCATGAACCATACATTTAACTCATTTTATTAATTCGCACTCATGCAGAGTGCGGAAAATTCAGCAGAGAGTTTTATGTCAAATGTTACTGTATTAATATACAAAGGTGGTCAAAATTTGAACACGAAAGAGAAATCAAATTGGCTAGATGAGGCCAGAAAATAAATGCATGTAGCTGGAAACCAATGAAGCCTTTTTTATTTATTTATTTTTTTTTTTAAGTACAAAAAAAATCAGAAAATGTGTTTTAAATTAAGACAGCTGTCTTATATGATTTAAATTATAAAGATAACTGTATTTGTGTGTGTACGTTCTAAAAAGCAAAATTTGCATGAATTGAAAAACAATGCAACTAAATAGATCGAGAATGGTTATTTGTATATAGAAAATTTTAGTCTCGGCAAATATGAACCACAGAGACATACAGGTAGTCTTATCTTCTGTTTCTATAAGGCTGAAAAGAATGAAAACAAGAAGTTCTGTCTAGAACTATACGAGCCTACTTTCCCGTATACCCACCCATACTACATTCTAGTACCTAGTCAATATTCTCAAAAATAGCTAAAATCGCAAATTGTTTCAAACATATTTTTTAAATATTTTAAGCTAATTTCTAGGAATAAAATATTCCTCACTCATCTAAAAAAATTAGATGCGTAAAAAAAATAAATAAAAATAAAATAAATAAAATTAAATTTAAAAAAAGAACAAATAAAATAGCAGCACCATTTAAACAAAGCAGCTAATACACTTTTTTACATTAAAAAAAAAATCTTTGACAGCTTTCAAAATAAAAAAAAAATAATAATTCAAATTAATAAGCTCATTAAAATAAATACATCGTATAAAAAAAAATCGTTTCTTTTTCACCTGTAGCCAAAAATAATTATTTTTTAATGAATTAATGCACTTACCAAAATAAATAAAAACAATAAAATGTCAACTTAAAGAAATATTTTTCATTGCCAAAAAAAAATATAATAATAGTAATAATAATAATTGTCTGCGCATATCGTTATGTAGAAACATAAATGATTCCGAGTTTATTCCCCGAAAACTAAATACCTAAATTAAAACTTTAAGCGTGAAAATATAAAAAAGTCAGATCAACAATAATTATTTCACAGTTAAAACCATAGCTGCGGTGTCGGAGTCGGAGTCAATCTCATGTTGAGATAAAGGAGTCGGAGTCGAATATCCGAGATTCCGAGAATCGGACTGAGTCATATATTCTCCGTGTATAAATTTTTGCCAAAGCTGCGAAGTCAGAGTCGAAGTAGGAGAGTTGGAGTCCGACTAATTTTCGGGCATAAGAGTCGGAGTCGGAGTCAGATGCCCCAAAATTCTTGGAGACAGAGTCAGGAGTTTGTCTTCAAGAGCTATTTCCAACAAAATTTGTTTGAAGTAAATCCGCCTTCAAGTGGAATTCTACATTGACTTTCAGTTTCCCCGTACGCGCTAATGTTAAGGGATTTGAACTGTTCAAAATTGAACGGAAAATTGTTCAAATCAAAAAGATATTTTATATACAAGTTTTTTATCAAAAGCTTTTTCCTACAAAATTTATTTGAAGCAAATTCGCCTCACAGTTCGGAATTGCCTTCAATTTCCCCGTAGGCGCAAATGTTAAGTTTTTTGAACTGTTCAAAATTGAATCAAAAATAGTTCAAATCAAAAAGTGAAATATGGGAATGAGGTGTCTTTGCCGAGATCTTTCGATTAAAAAAAAGTTTGTTTGAATCGGATTATTCATTCAAAAGTTATTAGGGGGGGGACAGACAGACAGACCGACAGACCAACAGACATTTTTCCCCATCTCAATACCCTACTTTCCAATTTTTAATTTTTCGATATTTATTTAATTATTTTATTTATTTTTGACTTTTTTTTTTGTTTTTCGCGATATTTTTAAGATACATTAAGCCTTCTTTCATGCTTTTTTCTTCTTTTTCTGACTTTTACTGGGAAAGTAGGCTGATAAGACGAACTTGCTCCAAAAAACAAGCATTGTAAGGAAATTAATCGGAAACATAACTTACGATGCAGATATTAAACTGTCCGACATGTTTTATAAATAGTACAGTAAAATTAGACCAAAGAATGGCCAAACCCAAGCATCCAAAAAAAAAAAGTTTAAACCCGTTGCAAATTACTTCTTACCCTACCAGCAAGAAAGGGTAAAAAGTCCCAGCATTTTGCACGTCGGGTTTTGGGGGAAAGGGGAGGAGGACAAAATAACCATCATTTTTCTTTTTTTTAAATAATTTTGGTTACTTTAAAAAAAATTACTCAAAAATCACAGATACCACACATTTTAATAGTATAATAATAAACTCGAATAAGAAAAAATTCTAATTAACTGGAGAAAAAAAAAACAATCCGCGCAATTTTCAGTTGCAATCACATTTCTGACCAACACTGCATTAGGATCGCATGTACATGCATGTAACGTTTAAGAACTTGTATCTCCAACCTCCTCCTACACCCCGCTCACACTTTAAATTCTGTGTGCACTGATAGCGTGATTTTACTTTTTTGTTACAAAGGTTTTCCGCATACGTTTTTTAGATAAGTTTAAAATAAGAACGTGGAAGAAGGCTTAATTTTCAGTAAAAAAAATTGCTGAGAACAAAAAATAGTCTACGAATAAAATAACGAGTGCCATGTTTAAAAGCATTCATCCAGGGTTTCTTTGTTTATATACAGGATGCATCAAGGACAATGTGTACAGTTTGCTTCAGTAACTTTTAATAAACACACAAATCGCATCTCGAAATTGTTGAGCTGGACGTTCTCACGCATTTCTGATTTACATGTTTCTTTTTTTTTTTTTTTTAATGTGTTTCCTGTCTTATATTTTTTCTTCTCCAGCTCCTGTTAATGTAAGTGAATGCTCTATGTTAACAGAGCGCTACAACCAACCCTGCGAGTAAGTAATATGATAAGTTATTGGAAGTATTATATACGAGTAATGTTTGGTGAACAACAATGTCAGATTCATTTTCTCAATTTTTTAAGCTATGTGTTTCATTAAATCCCAAATATGAAACAGGTCCGTCATTTTTAAATTTTCCAGAGGGGCAAAGGGTACATACAGGCCCGTCATTTCAAAGTTTTCCAGGGGTTTCAAAGAGTGCACGGTCATTGATTTTTTTTTTTTTTTTTTTGTGGGAAAAAAAGATAAATACATGATAAAAAATATTTAATTGCATTATATTACGAAAATCCAGGGGTAAATAGCACCCCTTTCCCGCCATCTCCCAAACGACGGGTATGAGTACATCATCAATGCGTATAAAAAGGGAGGGGGGTCAAAATACATACGCAGATGAAGCAGTGGAAAGCAAAGGGATGTAAGTTGACATTTTCAAGTTTTAAGTAAAACAGGTTTAAAGTCGGCATGGCAGCGTTTAACAGGGCTACCAGCACCAACTCTTGCCCCAAATCAGAGGAGAAGTTATCCTCTGCCATTTGTACTGGAGATCTCCAAATTTTTAAATTTAGCAATCACATCCATTTGATTCTCACTGACTCAAATGTATTTTTATGTTATGTTCCTAAAATGACGGGCTTGCTATCAAGGTTTCTAAAAATGAAAACAAATTTTAATATTCTTCAACATAAATGTGTAAAGATGACTAAAAGAAAGTTTAAAACTAAATTAGAGCAAAGATATCTTGAACATATTATACCTCAAATATCAAACGTCAAAACTTAAAATAATCTAATCTCAAATTCTTTTTTTTTTTTTTTTCTTACAGTCACCATTGATTCCTACATATGTGACGCAATATACCTGTACTATTCTTGAAAAGCTATCTTTAATATCTTTAAAGTTACATCTTGTCTTCATAAAAATTACCATTATGGCAGTTTAGCGGTGAATGTAACACACCTGAGCAAGGGCGCCCAGGTGGGAGGTTAATATGACCTCCCCAAAAATTTCCTTATTCGGCAACTTTTGTCTAAATATTCAACAAATTTCAAGGAATAATTGCAATACTGCAATTACTAAATAAGCATAAAGATGGTATCTGCACTTTTCATCAAAATTGAGTTACGGTCTCCTGGTGCTTCTTTGTCACATATTTCACCAAAATACAATGTTTTATGGTCACTTTTCAATGGGAAATATTTTTAAAAAAATTCTGAAAAGTTGCATCCGAATCAAATACATGGAGGCGCCAAACTTTAAACGGCAATTTCTCATTTTAAACTCAGCTGCAGATACGACTTTTGAGCTTAGCACGGCAGTACGAGTATGTGTGTATTTTGTAAAATTATCTATGGTGAACGCATTTTTTCCTAAAGGATACAAATTTTATCCGCATAAACCGGAGATCTGAATTAACAAGATAATTAAAACGGATTAATAAGATCCAAATTATACTGTACTGCATTTTTTAGCACTTTAAATCATATAAAGTCCAATGCATTATATGATTTAAAGTGCATAATATATTGTAGTATGCTTGTTCTCCCCCAGAAGTTTCCGAGAATGTATCGTTTTCTGTTAAGTGCCGAATAAGTTGCTTGCGTTTAAATTGAAGAGTATAAATAACAATTCAAATTCAAGGCGCATGCGCAAAGATAAGATCAGCATCGGCAAAGAGTTGGTAAAAACTCTTATTAGCGAAACGAAAGCTGGCCTTAGTGACTGATCGGTAAAAACTCTTGCTTTGTGATCTGTCTGTGAGACTTGCGTTGTATGTTTGGACGCCACTCAAGTTTCCTGGGTGTTATTTTCTCCCTCAGTCAATAAAATATCTTGTTTGTAAATTTAAATAAATAAATAATTGGTATACGTATATTGGTTGCGAAAAAGCATGAAGTTGATAAACATTGAATAGAAGAATGATTGAAAGCAAAAGCTGAAAAGAAGACGAAAAACAAGAGTTTCTAGCGTGATTTTTTTTTTCTATACTATTATAGCAAAATTTCAAATAACTTAATCTAGTACTAATTTATTTTTGTACTTTCGATTTAAAACGAATAGAAAGAAATTATTACCTGATTATTTAATATATCTGGATGATTTAAATCACCGAAGTTAACTTGAAGTATAAGTGTACTTACAATTAAAAATGAGTACCCGTTCAAGAAAGTCAGATGAAAGCTTAATTTTTACTAACCTTTCAATCAACTTCTATGTAAGCACACAGAATATTCTGTTGTAACCTTAAGCGGAAATGAGTGAGAAATTAAGCTATAGTTACATTACCATGGTGTTACCTTCCACAATCAATGTGTACACTAGCTATATCAGTTAAGTTACTCCCAAGGCACTATGCTGCCATCGACTCGATAGAGTAAGTTTACACATTTTTTTTTTACAGTGCATGTATCTTTGATTCGTTATATTACTTGATTGTTATGTTTATTGGAAATGTTTTAAAGTATTTATTTTTTCCAGCTCCATAACTTATACTGTGTCGCGAAAAAGGAAAGCTGTGTACGTGTATGATGACGATGTAAGTACACGTTGATTCTTGCACTATATATACTAGTTATATTGCATGTTATTGCTACCGCAGTTTTTCTCATCTTCAGGCCCGTCATTTAAAGAGATCAGGGAGTGTCAGTTGCCCCCGCAAACTGGCTTTGGAAAATTAATGCATTTGCCGTATTTTCCTGTGTATCATCTGCGGCGGCAAATAATCTGCATGTCTAAAATCGACCCGAAGAAAAAAAAAATCTTTGTATAATCCGCGGACAATACGATGTAAAAAAACGAAGTTTTGATTCAACATACAGTTTTACGAATACAAATTAACAAATTAAATCGTGAATAACTTTTAAGGTATTATCAAAATTAATCTAAAAAATAATGATTTCTTCTTGAAATCGTGATTAGTACGCTTTATTACTCAAAGACCAGGATTCAGGACAAAGGAGCAAACAGTCTAACCTTGTGCAAATGAAGGCTTCTTCTTTAACTGTATGCTTGCTTATTTTACATAGCCTGAAGCATGTAAGAGGAACATTCAAGCTATGTAAAATAAACAACCTGCAGGCAGCAAAATGGTCTCTATTGGTGGTTCCTGCTGCAAATATTGAGGTTCAATGCGTTGGCGTTGAGAAAAGAAAATGATGCACTTCTGTGTAATTTGCATGAAGTAGATACCCCTGAAAAAATTCGAAACGTCGGGCCTACTCATGCTGTTTCGCAACGGAATGTGAAGTACCGATTTAACGTAACGAAAAACAAAAAGAAAATTAATTAATTTGAATTCTGAAATTTTAAATTCAAATTATATTTTTCGCAATCACGAACTGCGACAGGACCCTATTCATTGGAGTTATTGTTTCTAGAAACGGCTCCTGTCCCCCCCAAGCTTGCCTCTCCTCCTATGCGGTTACGTGTGCATAGTTATGTGTGTAAGTGTGTAGGCTATAGGCTTGTGTGTGTGCGTAGACCTGTGTGTGTGCACGTAGGCATGTATGAGTGTATTATGTGTGTGAAGTCGTGTGTGTGGGAGCGTGCGTGTGTAGTACATGGACGCCTCCGACCAGGAGAAACGGATTGCTCAGGACCGGAGCAGCCGCGTGGCCTGCACCACTGGCCGGTGAGCGGTGGTGCGGCTGAGGCCCCTGGTCCAAGCTGAAAAAGGAACCAGACGCCAAAGACTGTCAAGTGATAACAATAAGCAATCGTGATTGCTCAAAAAAAAAAAAAAAAGCAACAAGAAAGATTGGCTGTCGCTTCCGCCATTTTGGACCAAAGCGTGTGTATGCACGATTGTCTTTTTTTGCATGGCACCCATCCCGAAGTTAAATACATGGAAGGGGAAAATTTCTCAATTCACCGATTGCAACTCCAGATATTACCGACTCATAAAATACGTGAATGGAGCTCCCCGAACTTAAATGCTTGATAAGGCGGTGATTCTCGATTTAGCTTTTACTTAATGATAACGCAAAAAATATATGTATATTTGAATTTAAACTTATTGAAATCAAATTATGTTTTTCACAATCACGAGTTGCGATAGGATTACACTCGTTAGGTTTATTGTTTTTACAAACGGCTCCTCCCCCCCCCCGGAATCGACTTTATTCATACCCGACCGCCCGACCCTCTCGGCATCCAGCACACAACAAAGTTCCACAACATGTCCCTTTTTTTTTATAAGATCCCCCCCCCCACCATGCATGATTTTGCAACACTGTATCTCAAAGCATTGAAAAGAAAGTGCTAAAAGCGAAACTATTTCGAAGATTAAAGCTCCAGGTTTACAAATGCAGAAGCATTATTAAACTATCATTCAACTTTTTTTTTCCTTCGAAGTTTGCCGCGGATCTTCTAACATAGCACAGTCACCACCCCAAGGTGCCCGCAGACCACAGTTTTGAGCAGCCGTAGGAACATTGAACTCTGGGTTGTTTTCTCTTTTCTCTCTATAGTAAATAAAAGTAAGGTTTCAAAGAAATTCTGGAAGGAAGTCTGTGGCGGACCTGCGAGACCCCATAGCAATTACAGCCTTGAAATTTTTTTAAAGCTCAAATTTAGCGTAAATTGCTTATTAAAGGGCTGAAAAATTACTTGCACATATATCGTTGGAAAGGGTAGAATTTTCCGTGTTCTACCCATTTTGTTTCAATGCTCTAACTTAAATATGGCGGGAGTAATTTGCGTCTTTAGCTCGAACTTTTTTAGGCTAAGCTAAAATTTAGGCACTACTTTCTTCCTTAAATCTATCAGTAAAAAGCGAAGGAATAGTCCCACAGTTTTCCTTTTGACACCACTGGAAAGAGCGGATTTTTTTACTCCAGATCTAACTCGACCTATGGTCGAAAAACTTATCGCTTCTATCTCCAAAGGGAAAAAAAAGTTACAAGCCTTTAACTCCCCCCCCCCCCAGTTCGAAAAATTTTCATCTCCATTAAAATTATTGATGTTTTATTTGGCGTTGCCTTATAGTTACGTCTTTTCGATTCGCTTGATTCTTCTTTAATAGGGTAAGGGGGGGTAAATATTTTTCGCATTTCAATTTAAAAGTCCTGTAATTTAATTCTTCTTTGTATAGTCATGTGAATTTCAGCTGTGAGAATTATTCTTTAATATTTTATCCAATTTTACGCACTTTCTAAGTTATTTGTTTTTACTCTGTACACCTTCATACTGCAGTTCGAAAATAATGTTTGCAGCAATACGTTTATTTATTCTTCATAAATGTATTTATCATAGTTTCTTGTTGAAGGAATGCTTAAAAAACTATTTTGAAAAATATTTTTTCCCGCCGATTAATCGGCAAAATTTGGCCGATCATAAATAATGGACAAAGTGGCAGATTAATCGGTGCATCCCTATTTTGTACCATCCAAATTTTGCAGTTATATCAATACACAATTTTCCCGTGCTTTTACGAAATATAAAAACGAAAAAAAAAATTTTTTTTTCGTTACACCGTATTGTCAGGGCCGATCCTAGCAGGTGTGCAGAGTGTGCACCGCACAAGGGCGGCCAAAGCGAGGGGCGGCCGCAGACCGCATCATATAGTTCTTTTAATTAAGCAAAATTCCTCAAGAATTCCTCAAAAGATAACTTATAAGTCAAATAAATGTGCGGAATTTTAAATGTTCAATTATCAAAGTAAGTGCCGATTTCCCGACATCATAGCATAGTTTTAAGAAAAATAGATTGTTAGGGAACATTGTGTTGGTTCATTGTCCATTAATATCTACTCTTTACACACATGCTTCATTTAGTTGCAAAATTTATGACAGAACCGGTAATCAGGCATGGATACAGGGGGGGGAGGAGATGAGGGAAATGCCCCCCCCCCCATAAGCATGAAAGGGTACCTTCTAAAAAGAGCACTCAAGGCCCAGGGCGGCCTCTAATGTTTACCCCCCAAGCTTTTATAGACCTAAACAATGAAGACATATTTTATTTATTAAAAAGAAGCTCTACTGATTAGATACTCTCGCAAGCATTTCAAACAACAAACTCTGTTTTCAACAGTCGCGGCTGAGTGGAGAGACAGTGGAAAATTGCGACTCCCCTGAGAGTCAAACATATATGAATGAACTAAAATTTTGTAATTTTCCCTCTTTACAGCATTTTTTTCGAATTAAAATCACGAATGAACTGCCCGGTTTCAGATCAGGGCTCTTGCTTTGGGTAGTAAATTTAAACGTAGCTCCAAAACGAAGATCCAAACGAATGCAGTGACCTGCTTGACGAAACTAAAGAAGGCTTAAAATGGCGTTTTTAGGACTTTAATTTCGGAAAATTTTGCTGTTTGAACCGCGATCTTAAGGACCTACTTAAATCTCTGAAAACGATGGCTTTAAAATAGAAAATGTGTTTTCATTTGGACAGGCCTTCTTAATGTCATCAAAAATTGCTTAATGACATTTTTCGTATTTCTTTTTCGAAATTTTTGCGATGGAGGGCCCCAAAATCCATTCCCAAACATTACTACCAAAGATAGTCTCAATTAGCGTCTTTAAAGAGGTCCCTAATCCCACCTCCTCAGTTTGAAATTGACTTCAGATTCAAAAAACAGTTCGTGAGGGCACACTGAACCCCCGCCCGCTCTTTGTTCCATCGTTATCAAACAATGCCTAAAATGCGATTTTGGGACTTCAATTTATAAAACACTCTAGAGGAGAACTGCCTGGCTTATACGTAACTTTTCACGGCGCTAGGGCATATACTCATCAATCGTCGAAGTGAGGTGGACAAAAGTCTATAGTTGTGTTTTTCAGATATTAATATCGAAAAATATCCCAAAAAGATCCGCCGAAAGCTTCCCAGTTTTATTAACGTCACCAAAGATAGCATAAAATTGCGCTTTTCGAAATATCCGCCTGGGAACCCCAAAACCCTTCCTTCCCAAAAATAGCCTAAAATGAATTAGTTCCGAAAAATATTTCGGTTCGGAATTTTTTCACGTTTCCCCTATCGTTTTCAAATATAGCCAAAAATGGGTTTTTGAAACAATAGTGCCGACAGATTACCGGAGGAAAGCTGCCAGATCACCTACCGTCACCAACGGCAGCCTAAATTTGCGTTTTAAACTTCAATTTCGAAAACTTTCAATGGGAGATGTTGAATCTCCCTCCCTCTAGCAATGTCAACAAAGATAACCCAAAACTGCTTGTTTAAAACTTCAGTATCGGAAAATTTTCTGGAAGAGCGCCGATCTTTCCTAAGATGCGGTCACAAAAAATAGCTTCGAATTGATTTCAATTTTGAAAGAATTTTAGGGGAGAACTCCAACATTATTTTTCCCCTGAAGTCTCGAATAAGTTCCTAAAATAGCGATATTTGACGTCAATTTCGAAAATTTCTCCATGCACCTTGAATATACACGATATACAATTATTAAATTTTTGCGGGGAAAGCAGGATAAGGGGTCATTGTTTTAAGCTATTTAAGTCTCAGGCTAACTTGGAAATCAGGAAAAACTATAGCTTACCGGAAGAGGCGGTAATGAGCAAGTGAGTAGATAGCTTTAAGAGGGCCATTGATCTTCATTGGGGACTAATTAATTGACTAGGATCAGCCTACCTGGGCCCAGAGCCTGTTGCTGGTCGTCATATTTGTATTTGTATTTGACTCTTTTCTCCTTGTAACCAAACATAACCAAAGGTTACTAATACTATTTTTCGTACGCCAATTTCGATAATTTTCTTGGAGCAATCCCCCCTTCCTGATTCCCCCTCCTCCGTCCTTTCTCTGATGTCACCGAAGACAGACTATAAAATGCGTTTTTACGACAAGTAAATTTTGGTATTTATTACTTTCTTCAACGATATAAATTGTACCTAAGAAGTTTCTTACTATGAAACTTTTCTTCCTTTTTATAAGTTCATCATTCTTGTTTTTTTTTTTTTTTTTTAAATTAGTACTTCATACAGAAATTTGAAGAAATATTTATATGGACGTCAAAGATTAGTCAAAATATGCAAATTACTCTAGAGGGCCGGCACATTAGGTCTTTGCACACGGGCGGCCGACACTTTAGGATCGGCCCTGCGTATTGTATGAACGTATTTATGTATGTGCAATACATACTACAGGGTGATCCAAAAGTCAGGATCAACTTTAAAAATGAATAATAATAATTTGAAAACGAATAGATACAACGGTTTGCACTTAACGAATCGAAAAGAAGACGAGTTTTGTGTGGCAACAATAAAGAAATAGTTCTGTTTTTGACTAACAGATGGCGCTATATCTTTCTATTTCTCCATGATTACACCTTAATTAAACGGGCTTGACAGATACAGATACAGATCGGGAGAGTTCACTGTGCCAGAACCAAGGTTCTTTTACGCGGTCTGAATGAGAGAAATAAACAGTAGTCGAGCTGGCGTGAAGGGGCGGTGTGAGGGAGGACGACGGGCTTGACCTGCGGCCGTACCCAGGGTCTTTAGAAGAGGAGACTATGGTTGGACTAGAGTCCCTATATGAAAACGTAGTTTTCAGAGTTGCGACAACAGCTACGCTCGGAAAGCGCAACCGGTTACAGGAGAAAGATAGGGTTGCTGCCGAGCTGCAAGATTGGCTCCTTGTTCGCCTTCGAGTTTCATTACAAAAAAATAGTCACAAGCGGGAGCGGGAAGAGTGGCTGAAACGGGTTCTGAAGGATGTAAGCACGCGGATTCGAAAATGCATGCTGTCAATAAATGAAACGCTCGATTTTGATTCAAACATTAGAAAAAGACAAAATGGCCCTGTGTTAGCAGAATTAAAAGCAGATTTTTTCTTTAACCTTATTCTCTTTAATACGATTAATTTTAAATTAATCAAAAGATTCTGAGACAACGAAAATTATATTATAGTTTGAATTGATTCAAAATGAATGAAGGAATAAAAACTGATTAAGAAAATGAAAATAAATAAATAAGCAACAAATAACGAACATAAAAAATTGCTTGTTTTTGCTACATTAATTAAGTTTTATAAAGATTTTTGAACATAGAAATATTTCTTGAATTGATATCAAAAGCATTGCTTATTTATTTTTTTTTTCTATAAAAGGAAAAAAAATACAATTTTTTGATTTAAATGGAAAAGTTTAGCATTAGCTTAAAAATTCCGAAAGTAAATATATGCCTGGGATGTCCACCTACGGGGGGGGGGGGGGGGGCACCGATGTATATGCAAAGGAAAGTTTGAAAGAGTAATACTAGAAATATGCAGAAGCTTAAAACAAGGTATCCTATCCAGGCCCGGATCTATATATTTTGGGACTCCCTGCAACAAAATCTCTATAACCCCTCCCCAGAGGCCATCAGTGTGCATTTGTAACATTAAATAAGTCTTAGTGCTAGGTTTTTTTTCAATTTTTTTTTCTTCAATTTCATGGGCCGTTGGACCCCTTAAGTCCTGGGACACCCCACACTGCGGGGATCCTATCTCGCTCCCCCCCCCCCACTCCAAAAAAAAAATTAAGAACCTCTGAATATTTCAATGGTTTAGTGGGTACACCTAGTTAATAGATTAATTTGTATTAAAGTTGAATACGAAATTATATTAATCAGAGGTCATTTTTATTTGAAACTAGATGCAGATAGAAATATTCAGAAATGAATTGGGAAGTTAAGGGAGGGGGCGTGTATTTTGACATATATTTTTTTAACATTCGTATATGCATAAGAAACAGATGTCTCCTTTGTTTTATATTTATTTCTTGAAAGTACACTATCTATTATTTAAAATTTTCAACAACATTTTTATACCAAAACAATACTAGAATGAAAGGTAGTTAGGTAGTAGACAATTTTTTAATGAAACAAAATTAAAACAATTCAGAGCACCAAAAAAGGACTTGTACTTATTTTGAATTTTTATGAGGAAACAAAAACTAAAAATTAAAAACAATTTAGCATGAGGCAAACTCATTTATTTCATGCTAAGTTTTCAGATCAATAGCATGATCTTATAGTTGTTATCTTGTTGTTGTTGTAAACAACATAGATCTCTGTTGTTCAATTTATTTTTTGGTGTTATTGTATCTATAAACTTTATTTAAAACACAAAATTTCCAGCATTTTCATCCGAAAAAGAAAACATTAGTTTAATTAAAAACTTCAGTCACTAATGGGCTAATCTTCAAAAAGTGCAACTTTGCTGTCACATGCCTTTTACAGTTAAAACTAAGGAATAGATTATTAGTTTTTTAATTTCAGCAAAAATATATCCATTTAAATCTGCCGACAGTTTTTTTTTTTTTTTTTTTTTTTTTTGTAATAATTTTTATTTATTTATTTTTGGGAGTTTGCAGCATGTGAATTCTTACCTCCATGTATTAGAATTTAATTAATTCAAAATAAATGAAGTGATAAAAAAAGGTAAGAAAATGAAAATAAATAAATGAATGACAGATAATGCACGTTAGAAATTGCTTGTTTTTGTTTCGGAAAGGCAAGCGTTATAAAGAGTTTTAAATCTAAAAATATTTCCTGTAACCATCTAAAAAGCAATATTACTAATAAAAATGGTTTGCTATTAAAAAAATTGCATGTTTAAGTTTACCCTGTACAATTTTTTGATTTAAATGTGATTAAGTTAAACATTAAATTAAAAATCTGAAAGGTAAATATGCAAAGGAAAATTTGAAAGCTTAATACTAGAAATAGGTAGATGGTTAAAACGAGGTAACCCCCCCCCCCCAAAAAAAAAAAAAAAGAAAGAAAAAATACCAAGAACCTCTAAATATTTTAGTGGTTCAGTAGGTAATCATGGTTAAAATATTAATTTGAATAAAATTTAAAATTATTACTTTAATTTGATGTAGATAGAAATATTCAGAAATAAAATGAGGAGTTGAGGGGGTGTAATTTTAAACATTACTTATTTTCAACTCATATGAATAAGAAACAAATGTATCTATTGTTATTTATTTATTTCTCTGCATCATACATCTATTACTTAAATTTTGAACAATATTTTCACATCAAAACAATATTACAAAGAAAAAATCATTCACAGCACCAGTAGAGGACTTGTACTTATTTTCAATTTTTGTGGAAAAGCAATGTTTACATTTAATTTTGACAGATATTTTAAATACAACTTAGCATGAAGAAAACTCATTAATTCCATACTAAGTCTTCAGGTCATTACCACATAAAAATTACAACCAAAGTATCTAATGTTCAATTTATTTTTTGATGTTGTTACATCTGTAAACTTTATTACAAATATAGAATTTCTAACATTCTTACACACACACAAAAAAAAAAAAAAAAAAGAGAGAAAACAAAGACATTTTTCTCAATGAGGCAATTAAAATCAAATTCGGGGTACCAAAACAGAATTTGTAGTTTTTATAGATTTTGGGGCAAACTATTATTGTCAATAACTGCTTAAGTAACAAAATAAGCAAAGATTAATCTTTGTGTTTTCTGAAATGCAACGTAACTTTAAAATATTCACATGTTCAAAATGTGGTTATTATTATCAAATTTTTAAAAATTCTTTACACCAAAGTATCATTTCCTAAAACTAACAACTATGGACAAAACACAAGTTTAATCAAAAATTTCAGTCATTTATAAGCATAGAAAAATAAAGAAAATAAATTTTGTTATAGGCTTTACTCCCATCTACTCAATCAGGGAGTTTCGAGTAGACAGGGCAAAATATACTGATGCTTGTAATTTATTTTCTCTTATACTATTCGTGAAGTGAATTTTTATGAAAAAAAAACTTCCTTGATTGAAATAAATTGAATTTTTTGTTCAGATTTTTTCATATAGATTGTTATTCCATTCATTACCCCATATCATGGATGGATGAACATGACGTATGTTCTAATATCCTGAAAAATGCTCCCAGAACTCAGTCAGAAACAGAACAGGTGCACTGACAGTCAAAAGTGGACTAAGATAACAGTTGCTACCAATCCCTTCCAAAATTGGAGCTATTTGCAGTTATTCAAATTCTGTCCTGTAGTTTAAGTGGGGAGAAAAATCTCTTTTTGAGAGGGGGGAGGTTCTGGATAATTACAGGAACAGAATAAGGAGAAATGAACTGTTTATTTAATGCTGAAATAAGGTATAACAATAAACAAACCTAAATACATCTTTCATAATTTTATGTATATCTAAATTTTTTAGCCTTGCTTTAAATACCAAAAAATTTATTATAAATCTGAATTGAAAACAATATTTTTACATGACAAACAAGCATAAACCTAAAGAAAGCACTTGATTTACAAAACAAATTCAAAACTCTAAATTTAGAGAATCAAAACAGAACACCAGCTACTATTTCAAAATTTCTGTTGCAAAAGTATTGTTTGTTTAACCTCTTTACATTTCAATATTATTATACTAATGATTGATAATAAATTTGATAATAAGTGTAACAAATCAGAAATACAGCATTGTCTGTATGAAGAAGATCAAAATTTCATTTAATTACACTATTTAGCATTTAAACACAAAATTTTCGTTGGTTTGTATGTCGTTGTTGAAAATCCAAAGACCATTTCGGCAACAAATTTCCTGAAGTTTACAACATAACAAACATGAATGGCATATTATACATGGAAATTTATTATTTTTTTTTTAAACAACTTCATTAAAATTAGTTTTGATAAAGCTGTCAAGCTAAGAAAACTTCGAAAATGATTTCTGGACATCCTTGTAAACTTAATACTGGAGATCATTCTATTATACAACTTTTTAAGCAAACAGTACAATATTACCATGAGTTTTCTAGAACATCTGCATCAGGGCTACAATTCAATTAGTAGTTGAGCTTTCTTTAATTTGCAGAATATCTGGAAGAAACTTAAAAAACATTAAGGGCAAATAAATTTTAAAGCTGAAGTAAAACTCTTCAAATGTGCTAAATCATCAGTACGGCTGATGTTTTGAATTGGCAGGAATGTTTTTTAAAGTAGTTCATAAAATTATAAATGGAAAATAAATAAACACACTTTAATTGAAATAGAGCTGTATTTCAACTACTTTGCATTAAGTGTGTTGTAAAGTTTAATTTCAAATAACAGGGTGTTCTAAAAACACATGAAAAAGTAAAACACATATTACAGGGAATATTTTAATTCATCAATCTCTTTTGACTAGCATAGATTATGTTTTTCATTCATTTATGTACACAATATTATGTACATATTTTTTAGTGTGCATCATCTTTGCTCTTAAGAAGAGAAATCATCAGTTTATGATGACTAAAATAAGTAATGATTGTTCGTGATTCCAAATTTTATAGGAACCGTGAGAAAACTTGCTTGTTTATTCTGCATTTCACTTAGGAATATCCACAGCAAAATTGTAGGGGTAGGTGGGGTATGTTGGACAGTGGGGCACATTGTTCAAGTCCCAATTATTTTAATAATATTAATCTTTTTTATTTTATTTTCTGACCTACAAATAGCTCCTAAGGTCCTACAAATCCTATCACGAAATCACATGGCACAGTTATATTGAACAAATTCTTTTCCAGAAAGTGTTATTTCAGCAGTCCTGAGTAATTTTCAGAAAACTAAAAATTAATTTTTTTAATGGTTTTAGTCAAGATTGAGGAGAAAAAAAATTAAACTCCTGTCTTAAACTTTTACGTGAATGTCACTACCTCATGAAAGAGCTTACTTGTGCTTGTGATTGAAAAAATGTGTGTGCATACTGTAGAAACTATTTATAAACTGTTCTTGTTTGGCTTTAACATATAAATTTAAGTGAAGTAAAAATATAGAGAATGCAATATAACTGATGCTTAAATTTATTCTTTAAAATAAAGCCACATTTTTCAGTAAATTCATTTATCTATACCAGATATTTCAGCTGGTCACATGAATCAGTTTTGAAAGCCATATGTTTTCAAAATTGTCCATTTTCACCATCGTCTTAGAGCATTTGAATTCCCCTTTATTTCAATGTTCTATTTCCTGACAAAAGTATTGATTTTCTAAAGCCTTTAACAAATTAAGATAATCTCTGATAAATTGAATATTTTTTATTTATACATTTATTTTTATGAGTGGTTGAAATGAACTCAGATGCAATTGAATTACCTTTTGAGTGGGTGAGGCAAAATCAAGAACATGTAATAAATGAATATAAATAATGAAAGAAACATTACTTTTAAAGTGGATGCATTTATAATAATAATAATATAAGAGAAATAAACAACTCTGATTTAAGGAAGCAGTTACTAAAGACTTTATTTTGCATTGATTGAAAACATCGGATAAATATAAAAATATCTAATATATATCAAAATATCGGATATTTTCGAACCCTGATCTTTACGGATAATCTCAAAAACCCATTATGACAGCCTTTATTTTAAAATGCCACACTAGTTAAAATTTAACTCCACTTTATTTTGCATTGATTGAAAACATCGGATAAATATAAAAATATCTAATATATATCAAAATATCGGATATTTTCGAACCCTGATCTTTACGGATAATCTCAAAAACCCATTATGACAGCCTTTATTTTAAAATGCCACACTAGTTAAAATTTAACTCCACATTAATCGAGATAGGATTATTTAAAAATCATTTTTCCACCAAATATCGAAATTTTTACGAAATTGATGTGGGGTGAGACTTCATGTACTTTATTTTTCTGCTGATCTAGAAGAGTAGAATTCTTTTAAAGTTTGATTCCAAGAAACGGGTTGTGTCATAATGACACACGATAGATGCGAAACATGTTAATTGTTCATCAAACACTTTTGAATAGATTGTATTTCTTATTCATTTTCTTACATAAAATTATATACATGTGTTCACTTATAATGATCATCTTCTTCCTTCTTAAGAAGAGAAATGATCTGTTTACGATAACTAAAGTAAGTAATTACAAATGTACATATTGATCTCCGCGCTGCCTAAACGTAGTACATGCAACCATACAAAATGAGAAAGAAAGCGAGAAGAGCGGAAGGTCTCACTTTCCTCCAATATCTGAAGGCAAGCAAGCCACTATTTCCCTTCTAACCGACATTGCTTATCCCCACCACTTTTCATCACACAAAAATGTTGGATAGGGTCTGGTGGGGTAAAGTGGTCATAAAATCGTAGGTTTTCAACTTAGGTGGATAATAAAAATAATAAATTCTTCAAACACTTCAACTTTTTTTGTTGTTATTTTACATTACATTATTAAAGAACACGGTACATTGCATTTCAGAAAAAAAATATTGAATTTAATTAGTTTTATAACACTTTCATTTCCCTTTGTATTTATGACCACTTTACCCCATGGGATGGGGGAAAGTGGTCATAGCATGGGGGAAAGTGGTCATAGTTTTAAAAAACTGCAAAACCGTTACAAATAACAATAATTTTTGTATATTTCGGTTATTTTTATAGTTACAAGTATATGTACGAGTATATACGGGTATACACGAGTCTACTATACGTGTCGTGTAGACATGAGTAAACATGTTCATATATGAATAGATACATGTATACATCAGATGCATGCACATGCCTACTCAAGTATATACGTGTATACTCACGCATGTATACGTGATTACCTATAGGAGTGTATACGTGTCTACACGAGTATATACGTATCACGTGTATATGCGAGTAAAGCGTAGAAAAGAACATCATATGCGTGTTTTGCGGTTGTATCTCGAGTATATGCGTGCATACCTGAGTATATACGTGTACAGTCGACGTATATACGCATATATAAGTGTACATACATACTTATACGAGTATACACGAGTTGATTTGTGGATATATCCAGTGCGTGTTTGTACGTGTCTACTCATGTAAATATATATGAAAGCACGAGTATATTCGTATGTTTACGTGTAAACACGATTATATACCTGTTAGACGTATATACGTGCATTTACGTGTATACACCAGTACATGTATCCACGTATATCCACGAGTATATCCGCTAATATACATGTATGCTTACAGAATGAATCCAAGATTTTTTGCAAAATCTAAGTGGTGTGAAAGGGGAGGATAAGAAGCAAAGAATCATAAGGAACTTATGGTCGCTGACGCGCTACATGCACAAAAGGTCAGAAACTGACGTTAGCAAAACAGGTCACAAATTTGTTACACAAAGATGATTTTATTCGACATTTTAGTTTTTAAGACATATTTAGAGCAGTTGTTAAAAGTTACGGCCTGTAGTAGTTCTAATACACGCATCGCAACGAAGGTGCAGCGACTGATGAAAGTTTTTCAAAAGTCTCGTAATTGCAACAGAGTGATTGCGATGCATGTATTACAGCTGCCGGCCGCACATTTCATCAATAACTTTAAAATTTTATTAAAACCTAAAATGTTGTGTAAAACTGTCTTTGTGTAATAAATTTGTGACATGTTTTGCATCCATCAGTTTCTGGCTTTGCGTGCATGTAGCGCGTCAGCCTTGAGTTTGATTCTGGATGTTTCTTATGATTCTTGCTTCTTATCCTCCCGTCTAACACCTTTTAATAATTTGACCAAGAGTTCAGACTCACCCTCTATACATGTATATCATATGCTTGTATGCAAGTGTCTACTCGAGTACGTATGCGTATATACGTGTCTCCCTAAGTATATAATTGTTCGTATATATACGAGTATATAAGCGGGAATATACGTGTATAGTCGAATGTATATCTGTATAGATAAAAAATACTTGCAGGTACCCAAATACGTGTTTATTGGTGCATTTATGTGAATACGTATATATATACGTGCTTACACGAGTATATGCGTATACATACGCATATACTCGTATATTTAACCCTGTTTATTGTAAAAACAATACATATTAAGTGAAATTAAGATTTAATTTATATCTGCCTTATACTTAAAGATTTAGTGACTTTAGAAGAACAATATTCGTTAAGCCTAATATTATGACCACTTTACCCCATCTTACTTAAATTGTTCTAACAAATTATTCAAAATAGATTCAGCTAAATGCTAATGAGTAAGAGTTCTTGAGACATGTAGGAAGCTTCCTGTACAGTCAAACTGTTCATAATTCTAACAAATAAAATTTCCCAAGAAAGTTAAAAAAGGTGTTTAGATTTTAAGAATTTTCATATTTACACAAAATATTTTTTTTTTACCAAATAAAATTTTGCCAGTTGTAAAATTTTGTATTCAAAATATAGTTTATAAATGCACTACCCTAAAATAAAATTTTCACATTTATTCGAACATTAATTTCCAAGCTATAGCCATTTATTTGAATTATGACCACTTTACCCCATTGACCACTTTCCCCCACCAGACCCTATAACTTCAAAGCCCTTGCATATAAAGTTTCACTTAAAAAATCTTTGATTCAGCATTTTACTATAAAAGTATTGATATTTCAACTCGCAAAACTTTAAATGTACCTAATTTCTGACAAACAAGAGCTTTGTGGCTGGGAGGACTTTTACAATCTCAAAAAGCCATGATAACAGTTCTCACCTCAAAGGTTATTCAAAACTTGTTAAAACTTAACTATGTATCAATCATGGCATAATTATTTAAAAATCATTTTCTCAATAAAAATAGAAATTTTTACGAACCTGAAGTGGGTTGATAGCATGCACTTGATTCTTCAGGTGATAAAGAAATAGCAGGTAAAGGAAATAACAAGGCAACCTAAAAATTAGTAAACCCTAATTAGAGCATAATAAAACGTACCAACCCACTACTTGAACCGAACTTAGAACACCTCAGTTTTCTGTTTATGATGGAACACACAGCGACTGGCATGCTTGTTGAATAAAAAAGAGTAAATTACCAAAATAACCAAAACTACCTACAATTCATTAAATTTTTAATAAAATAATACATTTTAAATTGGCTCGCTCAACCTAAAAAATAGATAAAAACTGTACTGTGTGTCAAGCAAGTGTTGCACTTCATATCCACCTCAAACGCTTTGGCAAATTCATGTGGACACATTAATTTCATAATCGAACTGACATTTTTTTAAACAAATTTTAACTAATAAACATTTAGCAGAATATCATAACAAAACGTTTCCATAAATCAAAATGTTATTAAAAGATACTGCCAGCAAGCACTGAAAGTCCTATAATTTATAAGCATTTTATTTCCTCTGCATCTCCTTTCAAAAAACAAAAATTTGACACTGTAAATACTTACGTTGCATAATGAGAAGATTTAACTTGGAGTTTTATTGCTTGAAGGAACATTAAAAAAGATACATTAGTCAATTTTTGTCTAAGAAATGATCAGGAAAAATAAAAACCTTAACATTAAAACATAAGTTAAAACGGGTTTTAATATCAAGTCACATTCATTCAAAATAAAAATTTCCGCAGCATAAGCATTTATAATACAAATCACAAGTTAAGATCTCTTCGCATCACAAGTGTATGTTTTGTTTACTTCCACTCGTCGCCAAGCACGAAATTGATCGCGCCAAACCGAATACAGAGAACTATCGTTAAAAAAATTTAATTTACACAATTTAAACATTTTCCTTGTCTTAAAGTGTTGTTTTTCAATAACGTTGTGATTGGAATCATCGATTTAACAGAAAAAATAACTATAAAAGACCCAAAAAAAGTGTCAGGATGGAATTTTAGCACACCGGAACACATGTTCTTGATATAATTACGCGATAGTTAAAGAAATAGGAATGGACTCACTCAAGTAAAGCTACACACGTATAATTTGAACATTGTAGAACAGTAATATGAGCATTAAAATCTTGGACTCACCTTTAATTTTTCAGATTCTGGGTTTTTCTACAGCACTGTCATACGCTCCATGTTAATCCTACGGGAGAAGAAGAAACCTCGCCTCAGGCGGTCTTCGACCAATAGGAAAATGATACCGCGTTGTCGCAACTCTGAAAACTACGTTTTCATATAGGGACTCTAGGTTGGACCATCTCCCGAAACAGGTTGTGGGGAAATGAAATTGGTGACGTAGCTCTGGAAGCACTCGCGGAGCACTTTAAGACGATTTCAATAGGAAATGGTTGCTTCGCTCCTATTTTTGGACATAAAAGCATAATTTGGAAAAAAAAATAAAAAAAATAAGTCTTCGTGTCTTAATTTACCTTTTTTGATACTAGTGTCTCACCCATATTTTACGAGAATTATTTTGAATTCGAATAAAACGGAAAAACAAAACTTGATCATGAGTGATTTCAAACGATAATTATTATGAAACTAAACCAAGTTTGACTACAACTTAAAATAATTTTATTAGAAGAAAATGGTAATCTATTTGAGTCATTAAATTCGTAAACTACTACAAAAAATCTTTTCGTGATTTGAAAGAGAAATTACTGTTATTCATTTACTTTAAAGTTTATCTTCAAAAAATAGTAGAAGAGAGAAAGAATCATGATTAATATTAATAATATAATAAATTAATATTAATTCTAAGAAGTAAAAAACGAATTTTTCAATGAATAATGATTGAATTTAATAATATATAGCAACTATATTAGTTCAAAATAGTTATATATTTACATTTATAAAATATATACAACAACATAGAGGGAAAAATACAAATACTCAGAAACTGATTACCACATGGTAATACTTCATTTATACGTCTTTTATGAAAAAAATTAAATATCTCATGAAGCATTTTTAAAGCAATTACTGTTATTACAAGCAGATATTTCCCAAGTACTGTTACTCGTGTATAATGGAAAGATTTTGTAACTATGTTGATTCAAAATGCAAATAGCTGTGTACATAAATGACTACAATAAATATATATATTAAAATATTATTTTTGCAGAATATTAAAATAATTATAGAGGAATAAGTACGGAATATCAGAAGCTGGTTGATACATAACGTTTCTTTAATAGCCCCCCCCCCCCAAAAAAAAAAAAAAAAAAAAATTATCCGATGAAATATTTTTAAGACCAAACCTTTACTTTAAACTGATATTTCCAAGAATTATTGGCTGTGACTTGTCAAATGGATACCACTGATGAACATTCAAAGTATGATCAACTATGTAATTACTGATGTTTATGATTCAAATAAATGAAATAAGCTGCAATAAATACATATACTGAAATAATTGCATTTGTAGAATATATGCGCAACTCTAGATGGAAAAATATGCGTTATACGAAACTGAACATCAAAGATATGCACCGCCAACCCTTTCATGTTTTCGACTTGATGCTCAATTGAAGAAATTTCGAACTTATGTTAAGCAATTTTTGTTAAATATTTTGCTTCTTGTGTACAGGTAAGTTTGTTTCATAAGAAGATTTTAAACTCGAAAAAAAAAAAAAAAAATAAAGAATAACCACTCAGGTACGCAACTATAAAACGGAAATAATTATGAAGCGATACGAATTAATACGAATTGAAATTAAAAGATGCACAAGTCATCAAATATATGCAGATCTTTTATTAATCTCCAATTAATTTACATTCTTAAATAATTTCATTCAATAAACATCACTAATTATGAAATAACAAAAAAAATGCATAACATTTTGAATTCATAGGTAATTTTTAAAAAACCACTCTGAAATCCATAACTATTCATGGGCAAACAGGATTCCCCAAGATAGAACCAACCTTGACTCCCAAAGGTTTAAAAAAAAAAAAAAAAAAACCCTCGAAAGCCCACAGGTTTAAGGGGGGGGGGGACACCCCTAAAGCGCACAGGTTTCAGTCCGTAAAAAATTAAGTAAAATAAAATAAATAAACCGAAGGTACACAGGTTCAAGGGATGAAAGAAAAACTGAGATTAGGTTTGAGGAAGCAAGAAAAAAAAAGAAAAAGAAGAGGCTCAGGATTGAAGGGGTGCAAAAAAAAAAAAAAAAAAGAAAAGAAAAAAAAAGAAAAAAAAAAAGAATGAATGAATGAAAAAAAACGAAGTCACACACAAATTTGAGGGTGCAAAAAAGAAAATAACAATAACGAAGGTGCATTGAGGGCGCATCGGCCGGCGGGCCCGTCCACCCCTATCACTGTCTGACCCATTTTTTTCCAATTATACCAAAACCTATGTTGCAGCTGCTCTTAATTTTAGTCATTAGTTATCTTATTTTTGCTTCTGTGTTTTAAATTCATTATAAACTACACCCCCCCCTCACCGAACGAAAAAGGGAAAACAATATAGGAAGGAATACAAAGAATTAAAGAATTTATTTCAAAGCACTGGGATAGTTTTTGAAAAATAATTTAAATGAAGTATGAAAAATTGCCCTCCCACCTTCTAATGTTGGATTCTTGAGGAAAAGGTTGCTAAACCCAATCAGCGAGAGCCGACAGATGAAGTAAACAAAGGGGGCCTGTTTCTTGGAAATGTCATGCCCAGGGCACGGGCAAAGGGAGCCCGTGCGATAAACAGTGCGAGCAGAAAAATTAAAATTGAAGATGCAAACCAGTATTGAGCTATGGAAATACCCAAGTCAGAGTGCTTCCAGGATGACGTCAGAGACGGCCGTTCCACCCCTCCTTTAGCCACGAAGCGGGGAAACTGAAAGATCAAAGACACGGTCCCACCCTCCTTTTCCTTCACCCTGGGCCGTACCTCCTTTTTATATCGTTTGTTGCTTTGCGTGAACCTACATCAGACTGCGCCATCTGTTGGTCGCCAACAGAACTATTTTTGTTTTGTTGCCATACCGAATCTGACTTCTTTTCCATCCATTTACTGCAAACCGCATCTTTTTATCCTCATTCGTTTTTCGAGCTTTTTTTTTTTTTTTAAGTTGGTCGTGACTTTTGGATCACCCGGTATAGATGTTACGCGAGAATGGGATATAACCTCATGCGGAATGGTCAAAATTGGTTTAAATTCGTTACTGAAATTATGAATAGCAAGTTTTGTAGTTGATTTTATTTCATAAGCACTATAACTTTGCTCTGTTAGAATATAATTGTCAATATGATTTTTATTTCTCCTTTTTAGGGCATAGAGAAAAAAGTGCTAGAGGTAAGAGTTGATATTTTTAATGAAATGAATGCTTTTCCGCCCCCTATTTTTAGTCATTTTTTTTAAAATAAAGTAGTATATTTAAAATTATATTAGTACACATATTGTATTCTGGTCATTTAGCTGTAAATATTTTGTGTAACCATGTTTAAATGTCTATTTGTAGCATGGCGTTTCATCACTCATCGAGTTATCGTAACTCACATTTGTGTCAATCTGAAATGAAACACATACCGCATTTGGCGATATCAGTTTCATTACGGTGGTTAGTTAAATCAACTTTCCGAAAAAGTTGACTAACATTTTTTGTTGCGCTCACAAGAGTCAACTTAATTGACTAACTTTTCTTCTTTGAGAAATATTAGTACAATTTTCCTATCATTTATTTATAACGTTATGTAAATGAAAGGCAATAAAAGATTTTTCTTATTACCTATGAGTAAAAAAGCCTTAGAAAAAAAGAATCACATAATAAAACAGTCTAGTTTTTAAAAAAGGAAAAAGTAGCGTATGTGTGAGCACTTCAATGTCCAAAAACAAAATATTATCTAGTCAATAAAATTATGGCATTAATGTAAAACAAATCCTAGCAGGAGTTATTATATGCATTTATGTAAATACTAAGGGGGAACTGCTCCTGCTCGCTGCCATCAGTATGGAGAAAAAAGCAGAATTCCACAAAATCCCGGAAATATCAATCTTTTAAAAAAAAAGAAAAAAAAAACTTATTGAAATTGCCTCTTACTATATTTTTTTATTTAATCGTACTATGCTTTTTACATAACAATATTTGATTTTTAAATGTTAAAACATTTTATTTAAACCTTTATTTGGTTTTTAAAAAAAATATTTTTTCTTCTTTCTCAGCGTAACTGTTCTGGAAGGAGGATGTGGGATCAAGAGTGAGTAAAATATATATATTTACAAAAAATTTTGAAATTATAAACTTCTAGGAAAACATCAAAATGGGGATAAATCAATTTTAACTATTAGCTTTTGAAGCGAGTCATTACATTTTTTTTTATAAAGATCTTGCATTACTTAACTAAAAGGTTATCCGAAAAGTTATTCATATAAAAGATCTTCATTTCTTTATTATTGGAACATACAATTTTCCTACAGGCGAAGAATCTGTCGATTGCATGCTGTATATATAGATATGTATATACATTATACAATGTTATATTGCCGCTCCAGAGCAACAGTATAATATCTTAAGGTTATTTGGGGTTTCAATGACTTACTGTTGCTCTGAGGCGAGGATATTTGTTAATGTATAATCGCAAAATATTATTTTTAGGTGTTTTTTGATCGATATTGAAGCCATCTTTGATAAATTCGAAGTAACCAAGTACACTTATAAGCCGAAATTTGAGGTAATACATCTTAACTTCAGTTGCATTGTTTCATCATATTTAATTACTTATTTTTTTTTAATTATGAAAAAAATTCATCTCGTTTAGTGAGCTTTGATCTATGTTTTAAATATTAAGCAGTTTTAAATTAATCAATTTTGAAGACTAGAAGATAAATCATTGAATATTATTGTCAAACTAATAAATAAATCAAAGATAGGAAATGAAATTTCTTTCTGATTTGAAAAACGGTAAATGTGTTTTAACAAACATCAACAGGGTTTTAACAAACGTCACACGCAACAGGGTTTTGTAGTTTCAGTTCAGTATGGTTAAATTTCTTATATACGATCAGGAATTAGGGTAATTGTAATGAGCAATAAAATATTTCAACTTGATACAGATACATTTGTTATTTTTATCACCATAGTTTTTCTACCTGTTTCTATTTTTTACCGTGATGCGTTGGTTTGTTACAATATTTCTAGCCTAATATTGTTTTTCATTCTCAAAAAGTGAAAGATCAAATATTTGAAAGAGCATGCTTTTTTTTCTCCTATTTACTATTTCAATTTCTTAAAATTATTTTTTAAAAAAAACTGAAAAAGTCTGACAGGATGATATAAAATGTTTTCTACCTTTAATTCTTCCAATCAGTGCTTTGTTTCCAACCTACCCCGTTGACCTTTTCTTGTAACTTCCCTTATATGGTACTAATTCAGGGTTTATATGGTGCATTACTTTGTCTTCCTACCACTTATTTTTCTACAATTCTCTGATTTTCTGATAGAATTACATTATAATTTAGAAACCCGTGGTTTTAATTTCGATTTTATATTTTTTAGAACTTGGAACTCTTTAGTGTTATTGGCGGCTACATGGGAATGTGGCTTGGAATTTCTCTACTTGGCAGTTATGACATCATTCTGGATACTATAATTCGAATTAATAAACAAAGGAAACGTAAGTCTCAAATAAGAAATTTTCATGATAAAAATAACTCCAATGAATTCCATTTCAAACTCCCTGATTCAGTAAAAACTGGCACTAACCAAAGACAAATGAAAAGAATGTACTAAATATTTCTGGAACTGTATCTTGTTCTTTCTTTATGACAATGAACAACCTTTGCTTCTCTCTCAAATTATCACATTATGAGATATTTAAAGTTTAGCTTCTTAGAATCTGTCTCATATTGCACATCCGCTTGCTTTCAAATTTAATCACTTTTAACTGATTACAAGGCATTTTTTTTACTCCTGAATGCAGTTTTATGATTGATGAAAAATTCTGATAAACAGCATTATTGACTAACTTCAATATAATTAAATTCTGTAATTTGATACATACATAAGTAATATTTTACTTTTAAATGATAAAAATCCAATAATCATTTAAAAATCAAAACAAAACATAACATTTATTAATATTCATATAATTAAACATTTATACAACAATTTTGTACAAATTATACAAATTTCAAACTTGTAACCAATTAAAAATAAAAAACCTTAATTGGAACTATATTACAAAGCTTGAGTTTTAATCACAAAAACCAAGAAAAAAATGCATAAAACAACTGAAATGCATTAGAACATTACAGGATAATTGCAAAATGTCATTTCAAGTCCTTTGCTCAGTGACTGAGAATTTCACTGATTAAGTTTGAGACTTCTTTTGCTCCCTTATCTTGAATGAAAGAGTTATGCGTGCCTTTGACAGTGTGTGCAGTGATTTTGCCTTCACAGACCTATAAAAGTAGAGAAAATAGTATTTTTAAAATTAATTTGAAACTTTATGTATAATACACTTAGGTAAAATGTTCAAGTTCTATAAGTCTATTAACAACAAAAAAGAGTGACTGAGGAGCAATTGCTGCCCCTGAGAATATTCTGCAATGTATTGTTTTAAGTAGAAAATCTTAACAATCAATAATTTGATAGTTGATTTGTTAAATTTAAAGAGCAATTAAAAAGAATTTAAAAAACTTTTTTCCCTTTGGAAAACTCATGATTTAATAATTTAGTTAAAGGATGTCAATTTATAATGTTTTTTAAAGTTTCATTGTCATATGAGTAAGTGACTACTAGTAATGTAATATAATTTTTTCCTATTTATACCAAGAAAAGTCTTTTACATGGAATTATAAAACGTTTTCATCAAACTGCCCCGACTGTAATCATTTTCAAATAGTAGACTGACTACAAGACAAACAAAACAAATTCATGAAGTCCTTGAAAAGTCAAAGAGGGAGAAGGGAGAATGAGCAAACAAAGGAAAATGGGCTTATGGATTTATCATTTAGAATCTAAGTATAATTTCATCATTATGTACACATCTTAATTTCTCCATTTACAAAAATCCATTTGTAAAATCATTAATTTTGAAATGTTTGCCAAAAACCAGATATGCAATTCTTTATTAATCTATCTACTCTCTTGTACATGTACCGAGTTCACTCAAGAGCTCTGTAAAGCTGCTGACAAAAATGAAGACTTAAAATAATAGATGATTGTGTGTCATAATGTTGAATCATATCCATTTTGTACACATAGTAATAATTTCAGCTATTTATAAAAATTTTGAAATTGAATTTAGTGTTATTAGTGAATGGCTTTTTGTTTAACTTAAGAGTTCTGTAAGACTACATACATACTTTCAAATAAGTGTTGATCTTCGTCACCTGTTAACTACTAGTTTAAATATATTCAGTAAATCACCGCCCAATAGCCAAGGCTAAAGCAGAAATACATGAAATACACCGCCAGCTCAGTCATTTCCAGCCAAGGACTGAAGTTTCGTGCTTATTAGCACTCATCAGCCCGACATAGGAAAGTGACTGAGCTGGAGATGGAAAAACTCTTAAGGAAACCAAGAGTTCCAAACAAACTGGTAGCTAATATAGAATTAGCGCAGACCAGACGAGTGACCAAAGCAATGTTTCGGTTCAACTCGAGGATTGCAGGCAAGGCATGGTATGGTATATTCAGTAAATCACCGCCCAATAGCCAGGGCTAAAGCAGAAATGCATGAAATACACAGCCAGCTCAGTCATTTCCTGCCGAGGACTGCAGTTTCGTGCTTATTAGCAGTCATCAGCCCGGCATAGGAAAGTGACTGAGCTGGAGATGGAAAACCTCTTAAGGAAACCAAGAGTGCCAAACAAGCTGGTAGCTAATATAGAATTAGCGCAGACCACACGAGTGACCGAAGCAATGGTTCGGTTCCACTGGAGGATTGCAGGTAAGGCATGGTATATTCAGTAAATCACTGCCCAATAGCCAGGGCTAAAGTAGAAATACATGAAATACACCGCTTATTCCGCCTTATTACACCGCCTTACTAGTTTAAATATTGCTTTTTGTTGTAGCTTGAATATTTTAATTTTTTCTTAAACATATATATTCGCATCTTTTTTTATTTATTTTCAAAGATCCATTTTTTGAAACGTCACTTGAGAGACACTTGGACCCTGTGCAGCAAATTTCTCTACAAAATGAGCGTAACCCCTTAAGTTTAAATTACAAGAAAATTATAAACATTTTGATCTGTTCACCTTAAAGTAACTAAGAATAATCAAGTCAACATTTTAGTTAAAATTTGAAAATTGGTAAACGAAAATTTTATGTTTTATAAGGAAAAAGAGTTCTTCCTACCTTTTCCAAATCGTACAGTTCTGAAAATGTTTTCGCGATATCAACACTCTCAGAGGCCTTGATAAGTGTGACATCCTTTTGTAGTCTGTACTTAGGTGTGTATTTCAAAGATATCAAAAGTTTTTTATAGTACAAGTCAAATGCAGTAACAACATCTTCTAGTAGCAAACTAGGACATGCTTTGACAATTTTATCTGCTGTATATTTGACTCTATCAGCAAAAGTGGGCAAGTTGAGAAGTTCTTTTTTGAGCTGTTGGAAGAGAAAAAAAAAATGGAAAACTTAAGAAAATGCATATTTGAATGTTTAAATATGCTGAAAAAATTTACAAAATAAACTTAAGATAGATATTTAAAAGAACTGATACATAAATTAAACAAAATATAAGCATTTTTATATGTTTTAATTAAGGCTAATCTGCTTTTGTAAAAATGATTTATTTTTGATAAAGCTAACTTTTGCAAATTTCACAATTTATTTTTGTATTAAAAAATTTAATGGATGCACTAACAAAATCAAAATCACAGAAAAAAAGATTATCCCAAAATGAAAATTAGTACCTATATAAACATGGCACAGCAAATCATCATAAACACTAAAAGATATTATTTGAATGCAAATGAATGTTTATAATCTTGTGAAGAATAGATTCTTGCAATTAAGATTGTAGTGAAATGCTTTGCAATTGCAACTAATTCAAAAGATTCATTTTGAGACTCAAGACCCTGCTATTCAACTCTTAGATACACTAAAAAACAGCTAATTACATACCATGCACTATATTTTACTATACTTAATACATTGCTGCAATTTGGAATGGCTAATATTTTTCCATGTGAGATTGCTTTTATTTATTTGTATCTAAATTATAATTCTATCTTATATTATAAAATTATAATTCCAATTTATTTTAATACATGTACTTCAAACTAAAGTTGATATTTTCCTTAAATTAAAAATCCCAGTTGAAATATAATGTATAACAGCAGGCTTGAATTTATTGATTTGGCAAACATCAACTTGGCAATAGATAATTTTACCAAAAAGATAACATCAACTTACATCACGTAAATCTTCTTCCATGAAATGTAACGTAAAGAATGATAATGCTTGTGCTTCTCCTTCTACTTGGGAGTCTTGTAAAAAGTGGGACTCATGCTCTCTTGTATAGGCAGTAACTAATGCAGGAGCACCATCCAACATGATTACAGATTTGATCACAGGATATTTGGTAGGTTCTTTTTGGGCTTGTAATGCCATTTCATAAGCCACAGAAGCTCCAAATGAGTATCCAGCCAGATAAATAGGATTACCATTAATGTTGAGAGATTTGATATTCTACAAAATAAAAAAAAGGACTTATTAAAATAAAAAAATTCATATTTACAACAATACTATAAACTATACACAAACTATTAATTTTTTGGTTATTATTGAGGTGTAATTCTGCTTAAAATGATTTTTATATAAAATCTAACAATTTAATTACTATGCTCATATTGCAAGTAAGATGAAATCATTTACTCTTTGAATTTTGAATTAGGGCTATTATGATAAGTATCTATTTCTAACTCTTTATTTTTTTAATGAACTTAAAAAATACATTTAATAACAACAAAAGATTTCATTCAGTTAAAATAATAGTATCCAATTTTTCTGAGATGTTGAATGAACCAGTTGTTTCAATACTCTGGAAGACACTTTTTACAAAGATCAGATTAACAAATAGAATAACATTTAAATCGTAACATTTAAAATGTTAACCTGTTAATGAGTGTGAATAAATATTTTGTCATTCAGTCCCAGTTCTGCTTTTCTACGCAAGAAGGGCAGATTTCAATTTTCTACAGAGACATTTTTTCTTTAAAAATCAATTACTAAAAAAAGGCAAAATCAATTACAGAATTAAGTAGAAAAATTTACTTAATTCTGTAATTACCAACACATTAGAGCTAAGCTAAATAATAAAAAAATATTTGGAATAACAATCAAGAACAAAACACATAATTATTAAAGAGGAAAAACCAAATATTTGGTAAGGTACTCAAAAACAAAAACTAACTTTTAGGATATGCCACTTTAACAGAGTTAAATACAGGTCTGACAAGACTTTGTGTGGACTCTACAATTAGATTGCAGTTTTCATCATAAATGATGCAATAAAATAATTTTCAAATGCGCCTACAATGAAGTATGTATAATAATAAATTTCGACAATAATACTAACCTGCCAGTACCAAGAAGCAAGTTTTTCAAGTGACTCTGCTGGTGCATCACAAGTACATTGAATTCCATACACAGGACAATGTAGCAGTTGAGCAACACTTTCCAGCATCACAACTGTACCTTCAATGGGATGAATTATAAATAATGGAGAACCAGTCTTCACTGAATTCATATGAACTAATGTTTCAGCAGGTACAAGCTGTTTACTCAGAAGAGAGCTAAAATGTCCAGCAACTTTTTCCACTTGCTTGGGTGCAGATTCTTCTTTCGTTTTATTGTCTTCTCCTTCACCTTCCAGTTTCTTCAAATCTTTAATCTTGAGTCCTCGAAGCTCAGGAATAGAATATACAAGCTCATAATCACGTTCCAGGAACTGTTTCACTTCCACACCCATCAGAGAATCCATACCCAATTCACCAAGAGATGTTTCCGGATTGATAACTGTCATGTCTTTGATACCTTTAAAAGAAACAAGTATGATAAGTACATGCAACACAAAATGCAAGAACTAAAAGGCGTCCATTTCTTATCTGTTTATATGAACATTTTTATTAGTGTTGATTTGCATCACTTAAATTAATTAATTTTTTTTTAAATTCGTTTGATTCAAAAAATGTTAATATATGAGTAAATAATCAACTATTAATCATACAAATTTAATCATCAAAAATGTAAAACTTCTCAATGTCTCGGTAAGACCAGTAATACTTTAATAAATTTCTGCAAAAGTCAAGTTTTTAACTCAAATTTCTGATCCACAAAGTTTTTTGAGTAAAAATTTCTCCTGAATGAGTCAAATTTATGCACGAAAAATATAGTAAAATTTGTATCTAAAATATGCTGCTTAAGTCCAAACATGATACACAACCATTGCTATGTCTTGTTGAAGATAAAGTCTCAATTGCAACATTTTACCTAAATCAAGTTTAAAATTCAACTTTACTTTTTAATACAGTGGCTGCTTCTTATATGAATCACTTTTGTTCTACACAGTTTAGATTCCATAAAGCGGCTGATTCAATAAAGCTGGATTTTGCTCCGTTTTTAACAGCTTGATTCCTTAAAGCAATTGGTTCAATTAACCACTGATTCAACTAACCGGCATCCACTGTATAAAAAAGTAAGGAAATGAATTTTAAAGTTAAAAATATTTAACTAAAATTAAACTGCATAATTTTCACAAAATCATGAGAAAAATGGACATTTTTTAACAATCTGTTATCTGATAATACAAAAATTAAATTATTCTTAGTAACTTTTCACAATGTGAAACATTTGCTTTAAAAATAAATTAAATTACAAAGTAGTTGCATGTTCTTACCAAAGATATTAGCAACAGTTGAAAGAACATTGTGCTTTGATGATTTCTGTGTAGTAGTTTCTGATGGTTGATACGGCACAAAACTAGACACAACTGGATGGTTTTGTTGTAGGAACTTATCTAAAACAGATACACAAGAGAGAATACGCTGAGGGATGGTACCGCCGATGACTACATCAGATCCCACAGTATCTTGAATAACACCGACATCACCGATTGCACCCCACTGAATAGCTAAACCTGAAATTTAATTTTGGTTACAATCAATGAACTATAGAAATAAATTATAAAATTTTAAAAATGCATAACAAAATAAAGTTTAAAAGTGTTTTAAAGTATTACTATGAAAACACTCTTGATAGGTGTGTAATATGTCTAGTTCTTGGTTGACAATTATGCATACACTGCATCAAATTTTGTAAATACAGTAGAGAACCAATTATCCGGGAAGTTTGGGACCATCGCTATCCCGGATATCTGAATTTCCCGGTTTTCTGGATCGCTAAAAAAACGCTAATGATAAAATGAAGAGAAGGGCAAGAAAAAAGTCGGAACGTAAATGTGCGATTTTTTTTACTGTAATGTATAAAAAGAATTGGCTTTTATGAACGCGTTTTTTTTTCTTTCTTTTAAAATTATTTGTAAAGATTTTCTGTTTGCAATTACGGTAGTTTTTGATTCTTACTGCTTTTGCATTAAGTTAATATCAATAGAAATTTTATTTGTGAGTTCTTGCATCCTTATTACAGTCTTGCGTTTAACGATTTCTAAGTTGCACAAACACTATGCGGAAAATTCTCGAATCTGGCTTCCAGCGTCTCCCGCACTTTTGCGACGTCACTTACGCTCTAAACGGCTTTAATTAAAGGCCATTAAATAAAATATTGCATTAGAATAGGACAATATTCATTTCTTTAGTTTTCAGTTGGAATTAAACACGAAAATTTCAGACTTACGAGTGTACTTTTTAATTCAAGAAAATATTTCGGAAATTTTGCTCCTCGTAAAGGATGATAACCCTTTGAAGTTCGTTTTCGTAAACATTTTCTCAAGTTACATGTGATTAACATTATATTCATTAAGTTACCGTTCATATTCTTTTATGTATTTCAAAAAAAAAAAAGATCTTAGTTTTCAAAAATTGCCAAAAATGCATATTTTTAAAAAATGGCGGAAAATCGGGAAAAAAAAATTGCCGGTTTTCTGGTTTCCTGGTTTTTTGGTTCCCGGATAAAAGGTTCTGCACTGTACTACATAAAACTGATCCTCCATACAAATGAAAAAGTGAATTTGGTTGGAATGCATCAGGCATAAGCACATGTAGCTCATAACTTTCAATATAATCCATATTTCCGAGTTAAAACTACATTTCATTTCAAAACTTACGGTTGAAGAGCAAATGAGATATATATTTCTGTGATCAATGAATTTTTAAAAAAAATTTGTTAAACTTGTTGAAATTAATCCAAACTCAAAATTTTAAGTCCTATAAATGCATCTGAAGAAACAAAAACCTCAATTAACAGGGTATATAACTGCATTTTTCTTAAAAGGAGAGTCTAATAATAATTAATTCTGAAGTATTTAGACGTTTCATCATAATCTGCATGAAAAAAAACATTAACTTCCCTTTTTTTTTTACAATGGTTAGTTGAACACAAAGCTATGTTTTCAATGTTAAAACATCATTTGGAATGGTAACATCCTTTTCAGAAAATTAAGAAACGTACCAGGTAAACCTTCTTTGTGCCTTTCTTCACACACTCTTTCCATGACAGAGTTTGCATAACCGTAGTTACTCTGCCCAGCATTTCCACGACCACAACTGACTGAAGAAAAGCAGACAAACCATTCTAGCTCTGGACACATTTTCCTAGACAATTCATCCAAATGTCTGGTGGAAGATACTTTTGATTCTGCAACTTCTTGGAAGTTCTTTACAGTTTGGTTTTCCATGAAAGCATCTCGTAAAACCTAAATTTTTTGAAATAAAAGAAATTGTAAATAAAATAATTGTGGTACAATAAAGGGTAGAAACAATTAACAAGCAATAGTTTTTTTTTTCACTCTATTAGTTGTATCTGTTTTAAGTAGATGATTTGCCTAGCTCTGCGTTGGTTTTGAATGCCAAGACAAAAACAAAAAAAAAAAAAAAGAGAGAGAGAGAGAGAGAAAGAAAGATCTTAACCAGCCACACTCACCTTTTTTTTTACTCAGACAATACACGTGACTACAATTTCACACAGGTTGCAGAAATAAAAATTTTGTAGAATTTTATGCTTTAAACATGCTTACAAATTTGTAAAGTTAAGTGCTTTACAAAGAAATTGTTCTTTTATGACATTGCTGAATTCGTTTAACAAGCGATCTTTTAATGGAATCGCTTGAAAACTTATTTCAATATGTCCTACACAATAGTTTAGGCATTTCATTTTCATGCACTCTCATATTTCTAACAAAAATAGAATTCAATGATGATAGCTTCTTATACATGCATAAAACATTTTTAATTCATAATATTCTTAAGATGACAACATATGAATTGGTCATTTTCTTTAAAAAAAATAATTTATTTAAGATTATAATAAGTTGAATAAATTTAGCTGAATTTTAAAAAGTTTAATTAAATATTAATATTGATATAAATAGATCATTTTAAGAGTTAAATTACAAATTAATCTAAATTATGCCTGTGTTAAGGTTAAAATTAATCAAAGGCTCATCAAAAGAATATCACCTTTTATTTGGTAAAATTATTTCACAATGATTTTATATAAGACTAAATCTTTGTAAGGAAATTTTAAACTTATAAGGTAACCAGAAGCCTAAATTCATAAATATGCTTCACATTTATCTTTCTTGAAGTACTAACTGTGTAAAGCAATAAATAACTTACTAAAGCCAAGTTAAAAATGGCAGCTACTGGTCCATATCTTGAAGCTAGCTCAAGTAAAGCCTTTGCTTCTTCAGGTTTTGCAGCATTCAGCTTTGAAACCACAACATTTATGGATTCATCTCGCCATCGTTTTAAGCATATTTTCTGGTAACCAGTTTGGACGCCAGATCGAGAAGTGAGAATTATGTTTTTTGCTCCTCTGTCAACCAGCCACTGGCTCAGTTCTAGCCCAAATCCACCCAAACCACCAATAATAACGTAAGACTTTTTAGGATGGCAAGCAGTGCGAGCAAGAGCAGTGAAATTGACTGGAGTTGCAGGCATTTTCTTAACTGATTCTTCTTCTCTAACCTATAATGGAAGAAAAAAAAGAGATTTTACTATTTTTAATGTATAGTTTTTTTTTACCAGAACACATGTAAGAATTTAACCTCTAGAAAAGTTGAAGCACAAATATCAAAAAAATTAAATATTACAATATTATAAAATATTGCAAGCTATTAATAATAAATCAATAATGAAAATGGCAAGCATCTTTTTCAAGCTATGCAAACATTTTTTTCCTTGAGGGGGGAGGATCCTTACTATCTTTTTTGTATTTTTATAAATCTATCAACATTAATAACCATAACTCGAGCTCAGGGTAGAGTTTTAACCTTAATGCCATTGTTTTTCCATTTTTTTAAAAGGAATGTTCAATATAGTCTTACTTCAACTATTGCACATTCATATCTCATTAGTATCAAGTCAATAACAATATCACCTTCACCCTTACACTTCCTTTACTACACTTTTACACAACAAACAGTAGGTTATCAGATTAAGTGTTTGAGATTAGCATCTGTTAATAAGTTTTTTTTCTTTTTAAACTGTATTTATTTTTGCTTGGATTGTTTTATAAAATTTAATGCTCTTGTAGTTGCTTCAACAAGGTAGCAAGTTTCAGGAATGTACTACAGTAAAATCCCTCTAATGCGGACACTAACTGGACATTTTTTTTGTCTGTAATAGAGAGGTGTCCGCAGGACAGGGGTTTAATAATGATATTTGTATTGGAACTGGGGAATTAAAAATTGTCCGCATAAGAGGAATGTCCGCCTTTGAGGGGTGTCCGTTAGGAGAGGTTTCACTGTATTTTCAATAAGTTACTAAGACTATCATTTGCAAGTATCTTATGTTAAAGTGTAAAACTATTTCAAATTTTGTATGAAGTGTGCTCAGCAGTGTTATAGTAACATTTTTTCCTTTAATAACATGAAAAATTAAATTAATTAAAATATTCAATGCCTGTTTCCACAGAAATATTAACTTTTAGCACCTAAATTGCTTAGGGTCTGGTGAGGAAAAGTGGTCAATCGGGTAAAGTGGTCATATTTCAAATAAATGACTACAGGTTGGAAATAAATGTTCGAATGATTGTGAAAATTTTATTCTAGAGTAAGACAGTTAGAAACTACATTTTGAATACAAAATTTTACAACCGGTAGAATTTTATTTAGTAAAAAAAAATATTTTTTGTGAATATGAAAATTTTTAAAATCTAAACACCTCTTCTAACTTCTTTTCTAACTAGGTACTACAGTTGAAAAACATACTGTCATTCTTAAGATTGATTTAGAACTCACCTTCAGAACTACTTTTCCTATATGTCGCCCACTAGCCATGTATCTGAAAGCTTGTTCAGCTTGGTCATGGTTGAACAGTATGGTTTTAAGTGGCTGAACCACTCCATCGGCTATTCCTTTGTTTACTAAAGCAACAAGTTCTCGCTTGGCACGGGAGCTGTAAGTTGTTCTTTCAAAGAGCGCGTCCAATAATATTCCATGGAAAGACATATTTTTCAAAAAGATTGCCATGCCTAAAATGAGAGGTTAAAAATGTAAGAATAGTTCCCCTTCATTTGATCATTTCTTGCATTATCATAAACTTTTATTATGCAATCAACATTTAAGTTGTCATAACTTATGAATAAGATAAAGAGAAGTAACTTTGTGTTGAAAAGTAGATAATATTGCAGCCAGCGGCGCACCTGACATGGGTGACACCAGGACAGTATGTGGTGTCACCCCTCCCCCCTGAAAATTTTCACATTTATAGTCTTAAAAATGCATTTTAGCTTTATATTTTCAAAAACTTATAATTCCACTTAGGGTGTCACCCCCGATACGGGTGACATACAGGAGGGAGGGGTTGACTCGTCTCTCTCCCCTCCCTGTAGCGAGGCCACTGATTACAACATTAAATAAATTTGCAGACATGTTTTGGGGTTTATAAGGGATGAAACAAGGCTTCAGTTGGATGTCTTTTTATTCATAATATCACTTCTTTAGCATTGAAAAAGTGGTTGTGTAACCACAAAACACACGTCTGCATCTCCCTGCAAATTTTTATAATTTAATGTTGTAAAATCTTTTACTGCAACTTAAAGAAGAATTTTAAATTTCATATTGCTCATATTTCAGATGTTAATTATAAATGAACAACAGTGCTTACAAAAATTTCCATTTTGTACTTGCAGTTTTGCAAATATGTCATACATAATAAAACTTATCATTTGATATGAGTTTAAAGCGATAAAATTACTTTGCAGAAAAAATTCAATTCAACTTTCATTAAAAACAAAATTAGTTTAACCTTTAAGGCCATATTTTTGACTGACCAGTTTTAACAGGCATTGTATCTCCTTTAAAAAAGTTACATTTCAAAACTTGAAGCAATTTTTAATAATTTACATGCCCAAAAAAATGCAGTTTTTGAAAGATGAAATATCTTTATTTAACTAATAAAAAATTTAAAACTTAACAGACAGCTTGAACATAGATGCACAACTATCAATTGCATTCATAACTCCCTTCACAAAAAAAAAAAAAATAAAATAAAATAAAATAAATAAAACAAAAAAGCTGAAGAAAGAATGCTTACCTAAAGGTGTATTATTAGACAAATCATATTTTCCAATTTCTAAGAAACGACCATGCTGAGCTAAACAGTTCAAAGATGCTTTCAACTTATCATCAGCAAGAGAATTGAGGACAACATCAACTCCTATTAAAAGAAGAAAAAAAAAAGTCACTTAACTCAGTGTGAATCACAATAGCCTACTGTGCCAAATGATTAAATAAAGGATTTTCACTCTGCAGGCATCAGGCTCCTTGAACTTGCATCAATTAAGGATTTTCTTTTAAAGGTAAGCAATTCAAGAATATGCAACAAAAAATAGGTAAATTTTGATTACTTTGTAATCATAGTCATAAGTTAAGCCTATGTCGTTTGGAAAAAGATAGAACCAAAATATTTTAAAACTACATTTTTTTGTTTATTTTTAAATAAAGTTTAAAATTTGGTGCATTGCAACTAATTCAATTCTCGAATCCTAATTGGATTGAGGAAAGCACTCTGAATGACAGAAAGGATAAAAAGCTAATCTTACGTACTAGTTGCCTAGTGAGGAATGTGATTAAAAGATTATCTTTCTTACTTTCAAGATAAAATTTAGGTCAAAATGGGTTGGTAGCAGCAAAAATTTACTTCAACTATTTTTTATTGTATTATGAATTCAGTCTGAAAAAAACATACCTTCACCGTTTGTGACGTTCAAAATATATTGCTCAAATGAAGTGTCACGAGAATTGCAGAAATTTCTATCTTGCAGCTGAGGAAATCTTTGTTTAAGAAAATCTCTTTTTTCTTGTGAACCTATGCAGAAAAATAAATACTATTAATTGGTGCAATACAATTGATTACAATTAAATCACTCAGTTAATATTTTTCAAATGATTTTCGTAAATCCTAGCCCTTTTAAGGAATGTTTTGTATCTGCTATAAATTTTTATTTAAATGAAAACTGAAATATAGAACTCGAACATTAAGATATATTTAAGAAAAGTTCTGAGCAATTAATTAACAAAGTAAACATTTAAAAAAAAACTTGCTTTTACAGAAAAATGGAAGGAGGGCATTTAGTCATCCACTTTTTCAAAAAACGCTATGATGTCAAAAGGTAAAGTATCATTTTAACAATGGAAATAAGATGGTTATGAAATTGAAAATTAAGAAGTCTCAAGATAATAAAAATTGTTTTTAGTTGAGAAATGTACACCATAGTATGTTGTTGTTTTTGACTTCTGCAGTTCAACTTATTTTATATTTATTTAATTATTTATTTTAATACTTAGTTTCAATTAGGCATTTTAGAAAAAATACTAAATCAAAATATTTTTTTCTCATATTCACACTTTGAATAACTAAAAACACAACATACCGACTGTAGTAAAAACTTCACATCCATAGCTCAAAGCAATTGCAATTGAGGCTTGTCCAACACCACCACTTCCAGAATGAATCAAAACCTTTTCTCCACTTTTCAAGTTCCCTCTGACAATGAGAGCGTAATAAGAAGTTGAGTAGGCAACTGGAACCGTAGCAGCTTCCTCAAGGGTCCAAGCATCTGGAACTTTCCACACAAAATCTTCATCTGCAATAACACTTGTAGCCATACCTCTTGCTGGTAGAACACCCATCACTCTATAACCTTCTCTGTCACGTCCTGAGAATTCAAACCCAAGTATGCAGTCCTGAAGGGCCAAATCGCCTAGGAAGAAAATGATACTCATATAATAAGCAGCTTTTGCTCACTCAATAACAGATTTATAGAAGAATTTTGCTTCTCAAATTATTTCAGTTTTGGAGTTTAAAATTTGAAATTTTAGTCACTGTGATTTAATTCAAAGTTTGAATACTTAGCCATATGGTTTTAATGAAGAATTCAGACATGATTTAGTAAAATATAAAGAAGTTCTGTTCGTGGTTACGTTATAATTTTAAATCGTGGAGGGAAATAAGATACTATAAAACAAGCTGACTTTACACTATAATGCTATAGATAAGTTCAAGATAGACATCAAAGCAACAAATTATTTTAATTTGGTACAAACATGTTATTAGACTTGTTTTAGTAATAGGTTGAAAGAAAATCATAACTATTAGCTCACAAAAAAAAAAAAAAAAAAAAAAAAAACTAAATTAGTGTTTGTTACATAAAAACCAATTATCTTCAATACATGATACAACAATGTGACTTATATTACATTTTTTAAGATGTAATTATAAAATTTACCTGGTATAGCATCAGGAGGTAACTTTCCACTAGCCAACATAATATCTCTAAAATTAAGAGATGCATAATATACATCGCATAAGATTCCATAATTAGGTTTAGAAATGTATTTCAGGGGTGAATCTAACCAAACAAGGCTTGACAAATCTCCTCGAGTAAGCACATTCAAGTAAGCATCTCCTGTGGTTACTTTTGTAGGATCTAAAATGACGATTAAAATGATTAAAGTGTGCAACATTGTATTAAAACTGTCAACAAATTTAAATAAATACTGTCACTGAATTAATGAACATTTTTTTAAATAATGAGGAAGAATTTTGAATTTACTTCAACAATATATTATACTACAGAAAAGTTATAAGAGGAATTTTTTTACAGAAATTATACATTTTCACTGGAGAAAACAGAAATGAGTACAAAAAGAATCATAACATAAGCTGTAACCGCATTAATTACTATTAGAAAAAATGATATTTATATTGAGTGACATCGAAACTGCAATATAATGAAACATGCAAAAATGTGAAGCATCTCATAAAATATTTCCTATGCCCAGGAATAAATATTTCAGACTTTTTTTTAAACTCTGTTTGATAGATTCTGCATGACCATCCCAAACATGCAAGATTTTATTACTAAAAGAGCTGACTTAAAAAATAAAAAAACTTTAAAAACATTTGGTTTACCCAGAGTTCAAACAACATAAAAAATACAGTATTTAAACTCTATTCTTCATTCCAAAAAAAAAAGATATGAGTAAAATTAAGATTCTCAGAGCAAAATAAAGTGATTTTTCCTAATTCTCTGAAAAATGAAAGAGTTATTCAAACAAATTTTAACAGTTATAATTTGGTTCAACTTTTAAACTCTTTTAAAACTTATATTAAGTCTTAAGAAGAAAATTAGAACAATTATGTCGCCAACTTAAAATTACGTTTAATTATGTAGTATAGTATGAACTACATTTTTATTATTTTTTTTAATAAAGGAAATGAAAAATTATTGCAAAAATCTTTCAAATGTAAGCAGCACCTGAAAGCAAGGTGCGGGATTCATTGTGAGCAATTGTGTGTAAAAAAGATATTTTAAACACTATTTCATTACAAAATTCATAAAATATTTAACAAAAAGAGGACCTGAAATCAGTAACACTCATTGGATTTGTTTAAAAGGATTATTTAGAACTTCAATTTTGAAAAGGAAAGTTCATTGCTTTTCAAATCAGTTATGATAGAACTAGAACATATTGAAAACATGACATTTATTATTTAAAAAATAAAATTACCTTCACTGAAAGTTATATGTCTATAAGAGCCCCAGGTGCCTTTTTTAAACACATTCATTGTTAAATCTCTATTTAATACATCTTCATAGAAATGGCTCTTTAGCTTAAAATCAGGAACTTCCTGAACTTCTTTACTTGTAAAAACACATCTAATAAAATAGAAAATCATACAAGTAATTAGAAATGACAAAATGTGTACAGAAAATACATTTAACATGTTAAACCTCATGAGCAGCTGAGACCTAGAGGGAAGGTATAGCCAAGGGACTGGATGGTGTTTTTAAAGTATTAAAGTACTAAATTATGCCATTTAAATACAGTCCAATCTTGATAACTCGAAGTTTATAACTCGAATATTCTTTTATATAGAAGCTTTTATCGGGTCCCAAACTCTAGAGACTGTTTTGGAAACTTCCCATTACTCGAACCACAAATAACTTGAACGTTTTAGCTAGTCCCTTGGGACTTCGAGTTATTGAGAGTTGACTGTATTACTTTTAAAGATTTATTTTTTCAGTCAACTATGTTACCACAAACAACAATCAAGCGCATCACATAAATGACAAAGAACGAAACAAATAACTCTTTATGTTTCACTGTGTATTATTTTATTTTTTATAATGAAATTATGCTTATAACAGTATTTTTATCTGGTCCCTTTCAATTTGATTTAAACGGGTAAGATTGTATACCCAAAACAGAACAAATTATATTCCCTCCCTTTACAATATAAGTTTGTAATTTAATTACATATTTTATTAGTCTTATGAAAATGTAATTCTTTAAACTGCTCAAATATAAAACTGAACAACTATGAAAAATAATCCAGAATAATTTTGTGTTTAGTTCACATAACTAATAAGAAGGTTACAAAATCTCATTTCAGAAAAATTGAACAATTCAAACAAGAATAAATAAATGACTACCTTATAAAGCAATATGTACATAAAAAATCTAAGTTTCATAGTATTAATCATTTTTACCTGATGCTTGTTCCACCAGGTTCTTGACGAAGACAATTGACAAGTCCAATTATTCCACTGTCATGACATTTTTCACTAACTAACCATACTCTAGCAGGATCAGAAGAAGCTTGCACTTCACTTAATTTTTCCTTTAGTTGATCAACCCATTTCTCATACTTGTTATGTATCACTGGTACAATGTGATCAACATAGCTCACATTTGGAACTTTTCTTACTAGGTACATTGTTGATGCCAAGGAATCTGACTTCTTACAAATGATGTTGAAATTCGATTCTTTGAAGGATTGTTCTATTTCAGATTCACGGTATGTAGGTATAACAGTCTCTCCCACAGCACTCAGGAACATTTCTGCAGGAATCAGGCGCGTCCTTTGTAACATAACTAAAAACCCATTATCTTTCAATACTTCGGAAGCATTATTAAGTATCTGCTTAAGCTCTTTCTTAGAGAAATCAAGGTATTTTACCAGAATGAGATCCACATCCTTGAAATCAAAGTCAGATTTTGAGTCCCAAGATACCAATTGAATATTTTTTGAAGAAAGACTATCTTGTTCCAAGATGCCAGGGTTGGAATGCGCTAGGGTGTAAGAAACATTTAGCATTCCTAAACCTTGAATCAAGTCTGCCACTTTAGCACACATTGGTAAAAGACTGTTAGACAGTTCAACAACCTTTAGCTTCCTCGAAGAAGCATTTTCTAAAACAATATCAACGACTGTTCGTAATGGAAGTTCATTGAGCATTGTTTGAGACAAAACATCAGTGTCTCTGTCGGACATATAGTTGTTCAAATGATTCTTAACATGTTGGGTTAAGTCTTTGCTAGTAGCTGTATTCATAATGCCACAAAGAGCTTTTAAAAGGACATGGTTATCAGAGTTGGATTTTAAGTAGTTTGATATGAGAGCATCATCAGCTTCTTTAAAGCCATTCATAACATCTGTTATTTGATCCTTGTTCTTTCCAGACAATTCTAAGATTGTTTTTGCGACAGAGGAACACACTTGAGTGTATCTTTCTAAGGATTCAATCTCAGCCTTGGGCACGGCACATGGTTCATCATATGGAACAAATCGATATTGTTCCAAAAGGGGTGTTTGTTTAACTTGCTGCCTAGGTGCAATGCTAGCTTTCAAGTTTTTGAGCTCAACTCCACCAGCAAAACATTGCTTTGTATGTTTCTCATGAAGAATTGGGATGCCTGTAAAAATGAGAAACTGAATTTCAGAATTAAGGAAACAAATCTTATTCCATCTATAGTAGGTTGATGATATAGTAAGAAAAGAAATTAAGCATTGCTCCAATCTTAAAATATAAATTATGTAAATGCAATCATTTAGTTGCATGAGTAACTGATAAATCTGTTCTCTCGAATCATGAACTAATTATGCAAATTTAAAAATCAAGAAGTGATTGAAAGTTGTGAGAATGAAATAATGTTTCACATCATTTTTTAAGAAAATAAATTTTAAAATGATATTAATTGATCAATTTTGATGATTGAATTACCCTGTAAATCTTTTCCTTTAAAAAAAAATGTAAAAAGAATACTAAGATGCATTTTATACAAGTTATATTTTAAAAAGTTTCACCATATTTCTTAACTCTGTATTGTTGTAAAAAAAAAAAAAAAAAAAAAAACAAAAAAAAAAAAAAACTTAACCATTATATCAGGAATTTTGGTTGTTAATACTTTACATTTAAATCAAATAACATTCACAATGGTTAAAAATGAAATTCATAGCAATATTAGGAAGTAAAATAATTTTGTTTACTTCCTAAAAAATGCAGAAAGCACTGATAAAAAATGTCAGAGTGCTAAAACAATGGGACTAATTGCAGGAATTCTCCTATAATGTTGCAATCAGCAACATGGCTTTGCTCTAAAATGATCAGGACATGGCAAAAAAGCTACAAACATACTCGTATAGCCCAGATTACAAAAAATTAGTACTAGTTTCTACAAACTTGTCTACCCTAATTTAATAAACCTTGGTTATTAATATGTTATAATTATCAAGACATTTAACTTGTTGAACTCTAATGACTTGTCACAGCTGACTACGCTTGACTGGTCTAGCATACAAAGGATATCCATTGCCCACAAAGTGCCCAGGCTTACACTGCCTCTTGTCCTCCCCCCCCCCTTTAGGATATCTTGAACTCCCCAAAACCCGGGACTGCTTTTCCCACCATGTTACTTGTTGATGTTCGTTCGTTTATCACATTTGTCCTTTACCTGTACCAGGGGTAGTTAAATAAGATTTCAATGGGTTGAAACAGCTGTATTGCCAAGTAGCTAATGGGCGATTCTCGAAAAACGCTAAACTTTTTATTTTATTCAAGTAACTATTAATTGAATATGGTATTAACTGTTGTGCTTTGATAGTATACTGAAGCATATATTATTCCCCAATAGCATTATTTTTTGAAGGCTTTGGTAAGCTCGAAAAAATAAATAAACTTAGCGTTACGTACGGGACACTTTTTCGAGAATCGTCCTAATGCAGATAAAACAAAATTTTGATTAAAAATATATTTATGAAAAATATTTAAATAAAAATACTAACCTTCAAGATTTTGAGACTCCTCAACTATTTTATTATGCAACACAGGATTTATTTTCAGACTCTGAATTCGTGTTGGCAGGAACAAAGCTCTTTGATTTGAGCCTAAGATAGTAAATTGAAGCATAGTGTCCAAAAATACAACCCAATTTTCAGACCAATTCAAAAGGCCTTTGTTTCCTATAAGAGACAAATTTTAAATGAGCATTTTGTCACTAGAAATCCTCAGCTTTGATTTATTAATGATATTTTTGATTAAAAAAACATTCATGCAATAAATAAACTAATTACCTTCTAAATCAGAGCCAATTACACCCTGGAATGTAGGACCATAATCATATCCTTTCAGCCTCAGTTCTTTGTAGATGTCTTTGCTGTTAAGTTGCAGATCAGGCTTCTCTGATTTCCATTTTGGCATGTAGTTTGGATCATGTAATTCTTCAGGGCAATACGCACGTCCAGTGCACACTGTCATGTTTCCCTCCGATATCTCAAAATCTCCACCAGCACTCGTAATATCCACCAAAAATTTTGTTGAATCTGAAATAAAGTCACAGGATTTTAAGTTATTGTGCTAAGCAAAGAAACTTTTTTGCTGCAAATTCAAGAAAAAAAAGTCTTAATATGTAAAAAATGCCACAAAATAGAATGCAACCACATTTACATCACATAGTTTCATAAAAGAAAAAAAAAATTACTTGCTAAGAAAAAATTTAATATGGATTTGCATTCCATAAACAGGTTTTTTTTAATGTCCCCCCCCCCCCAAAAAAAAAGGTTTCGAGTTTTATGCATATAAGTTTTTGCAGTTGAAAAATAATTTTTCCAAAAATATTTTATTCTTTTTACCGATTGATTTAGAAAAAAAAAGAAGTCAAAGATATGTTATTGTTGTATATTATATGTTATGATTGTATATGTTATATGTTTACCAGAAAAATTACATCATTCTCCATCCTTAAGAAAATATGTCTATCTTTTGAATAAACAACTAGAAAAAAGTTATGTCTATTTTTGTAAGCTTTGTAAACTTATTAAGCATTGCATGACCATAGTCGAGTTCACAAATGGATATATGACTAATTAATATAATTACAAACAAACTTGAAACTTTAAACTGAAAATCATTAATTCCAAAACAAATGCTATACACAGTGGCGTAGCTAGGGAGGGGCGGAGGAGGCGGTTCGCCCCGGGTGGCACTTTTCGGGGGGCGGCAATTTCGCACTTTTGATGCGAAAAAATTTAACGCGTTTCCCCAATTAGTAAATCATGCTTTTGATCTTTTTTTGGAGTCAAAAAAAACGGTCTTTTAATTCTAAGGTTGTGGTACGACTTTGATAATAAAATTATACTCAAATACAAAACACGTGTTGGTCTTGTGAACACCTCAGGATTATATTGTTTGTTTTTTCTCTCTTCCTTCGTCTGAAGCTACAGACTGAGGGCGGTGTCATATTTTTTGGGAAGAGTAACCGGAAGAGCCTTCCTATTCCTTAACGTCACCAAACAGCTCAAAAGTGCAGTTTTAGGCCTTGAGTCACGAAACATTTCCAGAGGATAACGCCCACCCCATCCCTTTACATCTCATCTTTTAGCCTAAAATTGAGTTTTTAAAATTTTAATATCAACAAATTCCTGAGGGCGGTTAAGCCCTGACCCTTCCTTTAACATCGTTAAAGATAGTCTAATATTTGTATTAAGGACATTAACTTCGAACTTTAAAATCCTCATCGCATCCAATGTCTCCAAAAATAGTTTAACGTTGGGTTTTAGAAACTGAAATTTCAGAAAAATTCTAAGGTAGGGACCCCAAAATGTGCACCAACCTGTCATCATAGGTGGCTCCAAATTTCGTTTTTAGAAATTTCTAAGGGAACACCGTAAAGCTTTCTTCTCTCAGGGATGAAGAGCTTAAAATGAGCAATAGTTCCAAAAAAGATTTCAGTAGGAAACCCCCCTCCGAACTCTCTCTCTCATGACGTTGTCCGTCAAACAATGGCAAACGTTGCGGTTTTAGAACGTCATTTTCAAAACGTTCCGTTGGGAGACAGGAAAACCATCTGACTTCCCAACATTTTTAAAAATAGTCAAAAACTTATGCTGTCAAAATAGCCTACAATTCCATATTTGAAACTTCGGCATTGGAAAATTTCTCAAGAGCTCGCCTACGTTCCACATTCTCTTTGACGTCATTAAAGTTAGACTAAAATTGATTTCAAATTTGAAAATATTTCGAGAGGAAAATCCAGTCTTTATTGAAGTGAGGGGAGGCCCTTACACACTAGATACAGCCCACAATTACGTGCTTTTAAGTTTAGTTGAAAAGCTTTCCGGACAGTGCTGCTGAACCTTCCCAAATGTCTTCACGTATCCAAAGATAGCCTAAATTTACCTTTTTAAGACTTCAGTTTCAGAAAATTTCCTGGCGAACTCCCAAACCCCCTAACGTCAAAAGCATAAAACTGATTTTAATTTTGAAAAAAATTAAATTTAAATCGTTGCCGAAAATTGCTTAAATTAACAACTTTGACTTAACTTTTGGAATTTTTCGGTGGAGCTCTGAATTCCTTTTTTTTCCCTTCTGCAAGGGAAAAAAGGAATTTTTTTTTTTCTTTTTTAAAATCTTTTTTAAATACTTTTGACTCTTTAATGTATGAACTATTTCCCATCAAAAGGACGGCAAATTGAGGAACCGCCCCGGGCGGCAGAAAACGTAGCTACGCCACTGGCTATACATAAAACAAAACTAATGCATACTTGTCTTTGACAAAACAGTTGCTCGATGAATTTTGACTTCTTCAAATGTGACAGGCAACTGTGTCATTTCCACATTTTTCAGCTCAGCAAGTGCCTGCCAAGCAAGTACCAAATAGCCAGTAGCAGGATACAAATATCTTCCATCAATGCAGTGGCCTAGCATATAATTATCTGGAGATTCTTCTGGACCAGCATTAACTTCAATTATCATCTGAGATTGGTTGGTGTTCTTGTCCCATTTGGCCACTGTCCAGCTCTCAGAGTGGTCCCACTTGATAAGTGGTGAAATCATGGGAGTACCTTTAGGTACTGGCAAAGTGACGGAGGGATACAATTTCTCAATATCAGGGTTGAGTCCACAATTGTAAAGCCTAGAAAGAATGCAAATAACTTCAATTTCAATTGCATAATTTCATTTAACAAGAGTGTTGCAATGAGATGTGTGAAAAATAAAATTTAAAACAAAGCCTCAAATGCTCTTCAAAAGAGATCTCAGCTATAAATTTAGACATTGATTCAAGTAAATTTAATTTTAAATCTTAACACAGTATTTAAAGTTATAGTTAAATTTATAATACATAGTTATATCATTAAATTACTTTTAATAATGTAGATTTAATGTGGAACTCTACCAATAAAAAATTGTTATTCCTTAAAAACCTGAAAGTATATATACTTGAAAACAAGCAACAGGTAGAAATTTTAAACTGTCCTCTATACATCTTTTCTACTTTTCAATTCATATATTATTGTTACTTTTTTTTTTCTTTTTCCAATGCCTGAATAAGTTTCAAATGGCATAAACACTGATTCTTTCTTACCTTCCAATACTAGATAAAAGATGAACAGTATTATCAACATTTCTCTTCATCAGCCCAATATATTCAGCATCAGCACCAATAACTCTTTTAAGAATAGCTTGCAGCAAGTGGTGGGGAGCTATTTCAACAACAAGAGCATTTTTAGGCACATAGTGCAAAGCTTCGTGAAACAAAACTGGTGACACAAGATTATGTACAAAGTAAGCAGCATCGGCAAGTTTGGAAGATGGCTCATTCCATTTGCTTTCATGGTATGATGAACTAATCCATTTCGGAGATCGTTCTTTTGGCTCAGGAATGACCTAAAAACAAGTCAAATCAACAATTTAAAACTAAGTAATTCATAAGAAGATGTGTTAAAACAAGATAATTTTTTTTACTTTCTCACTTTACAAGTACTCAACTGCTATCATCAAAAATGATTTTTTTTTCGTGATGTTTCATGCACATTAAATTACATTATGAAAATACCATAAGTATCAATAATTAGAAAATTATGATAGCTAAATTTAAGTTAAGAGAAAAACAAAGCGTCTGAACTTTATTTCAGTAAGAAAAAAATTACCTTTTCTAAAGCTGCTCGAAGCTTACTTGCCGCAGGGAAAATATATTGGCTGTGGAATGCATAACCACAACTGTCAACCTCACGTGCAAAAACGTTTTCATCTTTCAAAGTTTGCACAAAAACCTTTACACTTTCTTTGGGACCAGATATTGTGACGGAATCTTCTGCATTATGGCATGAAGGAAAGATATCTTTGGGACAGCGGCTCTGAGCTTCAGGCCATGTGATTCCTGAAAAGTGGGGAAAAAAAGTCAAATTGGTTCAAACACATAATCAAGAATTGTAAAATCTTAGAACCAGGGAACCTGAAATGTGTGTTTAATGGTTATCTTAATCATTCTGCCAGATAAAGATGATGCACACTGTGTATGAAACTTATTTTGTTTCTTGTAAAACAACAAAACAAACAGGTTAAAATTTTCATCCTTTAGCTGATTTTAATTGCCCTTTTTTCTTATTATTAAGTGTAGTGGAAAATCAGCTGAAAACTATTATATTATTCATTTTTATCACTTAAGGCATGACATTGGATACTTAATTTTGATGCTTAAGGGTTAAAACTATTAAAGGTAATTAAAAGCAAAGTTCATTTACTAGGATAACATTGAACTTTTTTCAATGCAAATCAAGACAAATACCTACAATTTAAAAAACATTTTCATACATAGAAAGTTTAGTACTGACAAATTTGTCCGTCTTAACCTTTTGACAAGTTTTATTACACTTATTTATTTTTGTACTGTTATAAGTTTTTTTTGATAAGGGCAAAAATGAAAATACTTTTAAAACATGAACATGGAAAGAAAAGAAAAACAAATTACCAAGAGCAGCCATTGCACCATCTTCCAGATTAGAGTCTTCAACAGCTTTTCCTCTCCAGTATGCAGCAAGTATCATTTGCTCAGCAGTAAAGCAACCATCTGCGTAAGCACATCCCAATTCCCCAACACTGTGTCCAACAATACCATCTGGTTTCAATCCAAGTTCATTCAAAACATCAACTAAAGCCACCTAAAAATTCATTTATATTTATTTCCAGAAGTTAAAACTTAATTCTTAATACAAACTGCTCATTAATAAAACAAAATGTAACTAGAATAAATATTTTAATGAAATTTTATATACATAATTTGAAGAGAAGTAGATTTGATTCCCTATTTAATTAACCAAACAGATGAAAGTAGAAAACTTTGTAAAACTATTTCCTTTTTGGGGGGGGAGGAAAGGGATATAACTGCAATTTTGTAGTGCAAACACAATATAGAAAAATAAAATCTAACCAGTGATACATTTCAATTTAAATTATTTATTTAATCAAAATTATAAAAAAGAAAAAATTTAATTCATGAATGCAGCATTTTTTAAGATAGAAAAAAAAAGAAAATGTCGATTAAGGATAAAACATACGCAGTTAATAAAATAATAAATTACATAAAAGTTCAAACACACACACACAGATTTGTGTGAATGTAATTAAAAATATTGTACTCCAGCTATGCTGCAAGTAGAAAGTGCAGTTGGATTTCCAAATTTGGAGTGATCTTTTTTTCATGTTTGTACACAAAATGTAGTAAAAGAAAAATTTCATGATACAATTCCAGACAATTTTTTGCATTATCTATATGCCTCTTCCCATGCTATATTTTCTTAAATGGTTTTAAACCTTTTAATGCAGTTAAAAGCGTTTCTATAAAGAAAATAAAAATTTCAAAACATCAACTGTGAACTCAAATTTGTAGTGAAGTCAAAACTATAGTTGAAGCAAAGCTAACTTGGCAGCTTTGTGAAAGCTACGAAGAGCTTGATCACATCATTAAGTGTGCTGTTAGGTTTTCCCCAACATTAGGCGTAGATTTCATGCAGGACAATCTATTGAACATTAAATCTTTATTAACTTCCATATTAGTGTTAAAATTTCATATATTATTACCTGTACTGCAGCAATGGATACAAAGGCAGGGATAATGCTTCGAACGTTAGTCTTGTCCTTTACACCATTAGTTACCAAATCGATTAAATCAAGTTCATATGGCCTCAAAACTTCAGCAGATCTCTTTATTGAATCAGCAAACACTTGAAGATTCATTAATTGTTTTGCCATGCCAGGCCATTGTGTACCCATTCCAGAGAAAATGTACCACACAGGACGTTTTTCAGCAGATACTTGCTAAAATAGTAATCAATTTTACTTTTAGCATTTAAGATTCAAAACAATAAAATTACAAGAACATCTTTTTGAGATCAACAACAGCTTAAAAATATAAAAGACAGAAAGAAGCAATCTCGTTAAACAGTTTAGAGATGAAATATGTATCTAATAATTCAGTCAGAGAATTAAAATTTAGCTATTCATATGAGTTATACCTTATCAGAAGAAGCAAACATTTCAAATAAGCATATTTATATTGCTTACTTACCTGAATAAATATAAATATATATTTCTCTTTTTCATAAAGATGTGAATTTTTATCTTAAACACCTTTATCAAACTTAAAAAAAAAAAAAAAAAAAAGAGTGTAAAAATATTAACAATTTCTACTATCATGTAACTAAATATTGTTACAACTACCTAGTAACATTTCATAACTCAAAAATTACAAAAATAAATTAATAAAAAAAAATTTTGAAAAAAAAATAGAACCGACTTCAAAATTGCTCTAAAAAGTGAAAAATAATTTTATTCTTTAAACACCATCGATAATGCTTTTAAACATAATTTTTGAAGTTGGCGCAAAAACAAAACGTAAAATCCAGTGTAACCATGCTTCGTTCATATTTTTTTTCAGAAAAAGCATCCTAAGTTACGAACGAAACATTTATATCGCTATTCAAATATGCTGTCATCAATGCATAATGTATGTGATAGTGAAGAAACTGGTCCTGGTTAAATTTATGGTTGTATTTGAGTTATGACTGTGAATGATTTTATCTATCGTTTTTGCGCCAACTTCAAAAATTATGTTTAAAAGCATTATCGATGGTGTTTAAAGAATAAAATTATTTTTCACTTTTTAGAGCAATTTTGAAGTCGGTTCTATTTTTTTTCAAAATTTTTTTATTTCATTCTTTTTAGTGTAAATGTAGGTATTTCAGAAGTAATAAGAAGTTACCATCACGAAACTTCACATTTTTTTCTTCAAAATGCTCCATAATAAAAAAAAAAAAAAACTATTGACACGCGTTAAACTTTAAGCGATTGGCACTAAAAACTTATCTTTGTTCCTCTCTGGAAATCATGCGTAGTTAATTTAATTATAACCATTTAAGTATTACGTTTTTCCTAACTAATTTACATTCCACAGCATCTAAGTTGCTCATGATGCAATCCTGTATTTTCTTACTTAGCCCCGATCATCTGTTATCGGCATAGATGATAACGATAAAAATACTACAGAGTAGTTGAGTCAAACCTAATGGTAGCATTGTGAAGGCTAAGCAGATCGTAATCAGTGCATCACCTCGCTTCCAGGTTAGGTTTACCCCTACTATGGAGCAATATCACTGAAGAAAGGAAGATTTTGATAATTCACATAGGGTTACTATAAATCAGCAGGGTTACTAAAATAAAATTATGTACGCCAAAAATGAGACGACAGCGCCAGATTCCCCATTATCGAAATATCCCTTGAAGAAATTTGATGCTTGCTTCAGAGAAGCCTTCATTCAAAATTATCATTACAATTACTATTAATGTTACTGTTATATGGCACCAAACTTTTATAACATTGAGTTTCCTATTGTCGCGTAGATGAAGATAGCGAAGGCAATGTGAAAGCCTTTACGTCCGTACGGACAAGCTGGTGGAAGAGGTTGGCATCCCGACGCTCCACATCTTTTGCAAAAAGCTCGCCAAGAGATTTCACTACAACATCCCCCGTGTTATCCACTACTTAACAACCTTCCAAATTACGATCCATTGGATCCGGCAAATTCTCGCAGGCCTCGCGCTCTGCTAGCTTAGTTTCAATTTCGAAACGGGGTGAGTGAATCCCTTATCGGGTTCATACCTCGTTTCGACTCTAGTTATTGTGCTACACTCTGGCTGGGAGCATGCTCCTATCTATTTTCATTTCACTATTTTCTTTTTAAATTTCTTGTTAACATTTTATCATTGTCTTAATTTTATTTTATTTTTATTCATTCAAATAGCCTAGAAATCCCCCACGGGGAAAAAAAGTATAAAACTTTAAAAAAATATGTAGGAAGCAAAAAAAAAATAATACTTAAACTTATTTAAATAAAGAAGAACTTTAGTTGAAATTTACTTTGAAGAGCCTTCGGCTAACCATTATGGTACTCCCGTTAGAGGAAGCCACATCTCTCGTACATCCACGCAACCATCTTCTGCGCCAAAATAAAGCCATGGCCCCAACCGAGGAACTATCAACATACCACACCAGAGGATAAGGGGCAGGGCCCCAGGTGCCTCAAGCAACGAACTTATATTTCCGTGGCAATGTGAAAGCCAAATGAAGCGAATACTCGTTAGTCTCAACTCGAGATCTTTATTCAGAACCACGAATGAACGTTACATCTACAACTTCAGAAAGTGCTGGAACTTTCCAGACTTGGAAAGATACAGAAATTAATAGAAGATTCGAGAAAATACGGGAAACAGTAGAAACGAAATTTTAGTAAAATTCACTTAGTCCTAGTCGGGATTTGAACCCGGGTCGCTCGTGTGGGAGGCGAGAATTCTACCACTGAGCCACCGTTATCCACGGATGAAAAGTGCGAACTTCGCTACAAAATAATTTAATAGGGAAATTGCATAAAATTTACTGTTTTTTGCCCATAACTTTTTTTCTAAAGAACAAATATGGTCAAATAAAGTAATGGGACCTAAGTTGAGCCATCCCCTATCCATTAAAGAAAGAATCATCAAAATCGGTTCACTAGGTGAGACGCTATGAGTGGACAAACAAAAAAAAAAAAACATACATACGGTATGAATTGATAACCGCCTCCTTTTTGAAGTCGGTTAAAAAATGAACTAAACACAAAACTAAAGTTTTTTCTTTAATTTAAATTTTAAATATAAAAATTTATTCTGCACAAAAATTGTTGTAAAAGAAGAGGCTTGAGAATGCAAAATCTAGACAACTTTTAAAATTGATGATTTTGTAAAATTGGTTATCAATGACTGAAATAAAATTATCAATATATTTAAAATTTAAATAATTTACATTTTATGAAAACTTAATTTGCCATAATAGTACATTTCCTGTTTAACATCAGAAAATAATCATACAAATGAGTACACAAAGTAGTTAATTACCTTTATACTTGATGCCTCAGGATCGCCAGCAAGTAATTTATACCCTCGGAATGGTTTTAACTGAGGTGATGTATAAACAGATTTGTGTAACAATGCAAAAAATTCTCTTGGCAACTTCTCCTTGTCTAAGTAGTCAAACATTGTTAATACACTTTCTTCAGTCCTACCACTATACAATGCCAACTGGGGTAAGATTCCGTCAGGTGCCTCCTCTGACTTTTTGGTTTTACTGTTGGATTGCAGAATTGCATGCACATTCACACCTCCAAAACCAAAGCAGCTTAAAGCAGCATAACCACCTTCCCAAGGAGTTGGCTCAGTTACAACTTTAACTTCCCCATCAATCAGAGGCTTGATTTCTGGATTTGGTGTATTAAAGTGTAAATTTGGAGGTATAAGACCAGTTTCCATGCCAATCAGTACTTTTACAACACTGCAAATACCTAAATTTAAAAATGTAACATTCAGTAACGCAAGACTATTCTTCTACGTAAAATAATAATAATAATAATAATAATGGATAAAGATTGATTTCTTTCTTTTTTTTTTTTGTAACAGGTTCTCTTTTTATTTACTTATTTATCTATCTTTATTTTTTATAAAAAATGCTATTCACCACCTAACTTGGTGATTTTCAGCTAAAGACATACATTCATTAAAAAAAGATATGAAGAAGTTTAATTTTGACCTAAAAAGAGGTACCCACTTTAGATTACCACCACTTAGATCACTTTAGAAAACTTCATGTTAAGTTTAACCAGGGGTGCAAGTGGACTTAGGTAAAATTTTTTGAAGGCAGTGAAATTTTCGGAAACTATGAAGAAGTTCTACTCTCCCCCCCCCCTCCCACACACACACACATAAAAATCTAATATGTCAAATATGTATACAAAATTCATTGAAATCATCTGAAAAAAAAAACATTTTAAAAGTTTTTCGTTCTTTTTATATAATTTTTCATCTTTATGTATATATAATGTGTTACACATTATAAATAAGTGTTGTCAACCCAAAATTTTTGGAAACGGCAGCCCAAAATTTTCATAAATTTCAGTTTAAAGAACAGCTGAAGTACGATGATGATATAGACAAAATTTGAATTTAACTAAGAACACAAGAACAATTTTACTACAAATAATAATTGGAAAATCAAATGTCAAAAAGAGCATTCAAACAGACCTGAAGAGGGCTCAGAATGGCCCATATTGCTCTTTGTTGATCCCACAAGAAGAGGTTCATTCCTTCCTTTGCAAAAAATTTCAGCTATAGCAGACATTTCAATGGGATCACCAGCAGGAGTACCAGTACCATGCGCTTCCACAAAAGATACTTGTAAAGGGTCTAATTTGCTCTCCTCATATACTTCTTTGATTAATTGTTTTTGCATAGCAGCAGATGGAAATGTCACTCCTATATTAGGGAAGAAAAAAACATTCAAAATTGCTAAATATTCCAATAATAACTGCCTTGATATTGAAAACATATGATTTTGACAGTGTCAAAACTATCCTCAATGAAGTTCTTCGTTAATTGTAGTCTCAGTAGTAAGTTAGTACACTTGGTAACTTTAATCGTACAATGCTACTCTGGTTCAATTAGCAATTTACATTTTTGTGACTCATGGAATTATTTGTTACAGAAAGTCATTCTGTTCCTGTATACTAACACATGAACTAAAACGGATGCAATTCTAACATTAAAGTAAAAATAGTTTAAAGGTTCTATGAAATGAAGAGAAAATACCCAGCTTTGCTAGGAATTACAGTATGAGAGGAGTTATGAATTATGATCAGAGAAAAAAAAGATCTAAATTGTGCTTTAAAAAAGTAACCTAAGATGCAATGAAATGAAAACAATAAATATTAAAAAAATGTGGTAGGAAAAACCATACATTAAATATAAATTTATTCTTTAAAAAAAAAAAAAAAAAAAAAAACTAAAAAAAAAATACTCTTTTTGCTACACTTCTTAACTTGACATATAGTACACTTGTTTGTATTGGATGATGGGAACTATATTATGCATTACAAAATAAAATGGCACAACTATTTATTTAGCTTACCTCTTTTTTAGAAAAATTTCAAATAATGTGACATTGCAATGAAATTATGAATTCAGATCAAGTGCAAATCCAGGGGGGGGGGGGTCATGGGAGTTGAGAATTGCCCCCCCCCCCCCTTCTTTCTTAAGCAACTGAATGTAGCCTAAATCTGAACTTTGTGGACATTTTACTTGAAAAATTTTCCAAAGATCAGCTATTTGTGCCTAATGTCCCCCCTCCAAAAAAAGAAGTTGGATCCTTTCTTGATTAAAAAGCAGATTAACTTCAAATTAAGCCTGCTTACATATGTAGTGATCAAATTTGAGCACTGACACAAAAGGATAAAAATTGATGTTGCAGCATTGAACATCAAACAAAATATGAACTTACAAACTGTCCTCAGTGAAATGCCCAGACATAAAAATACTACATCATTTATTTATTTCTTTTTAGAGAAAATGAGATTTTATAAATAAAAAAAAGATTTTAGATCATACAAAAATATAAATTTATGGTGCACATAATTAAAATAATGAGCTATGCTAAATAAAGCGAAATAGTTCACGCTAAATAAGAAGTTATTTAACATTTTTCAGCATCGTTTAAAAATATCTTTTTTTTTTTTTTTTTTGACTCAATATTTGTATACAATTTACAACATATATCTTTGATGTGAAATAAAAACTATCTATGACAGTTGTAAATGTACAAAACTAAATTGATAAAATTGACATTAAAAAGTTCATTTTGTATAAAACTTGAGTGTTACTGTACCTTGTTCTTTGAAACCATCTGTATTTGTTTTGATATGTACAATGGAGGCATACTTTCTTCTTGCAACATTGGATTTTTGTAGAAATAGAGTTACTACAGCTTCACTTCGCCCATATCCATTACCTATCAAATACAGATCAATTATTAAACAATCTTTTTTATTCAGTGCATAATTTAACATCTATAAAAATGCATTGAACATCATGTTTTTATTTATTTTTTTTAAAGAACTGAATTAAATATGAACTAATAGCTTTTTACTTACAAGCAGCATCAAAAGTTTTGCATCTGCCATCATCCGATAACATATTTAAGCGATAAAATTGCAAAGCAGTGCCTGGCCTTAAACACAGATTTGCTCCTCCAACAATAGCAGCTTCACACTGCCCAGTCTGTATAGCTTTTACTGCTTCATACAATGCCAAAGCTCCTGATGAACAAGCTGTGTCCATTAAAAAGCTTGGTCCTGTAAATATATATTTTTTACATGCAGCTGGACATTTTTAATTAATACTTATAACGAAACTTAACATGGGGAATAATACTGCATAAGACAGTATGTCATTTAGTGTGGAAATCTTCAAAAAGAAACAGAACAGAAAAAAAAACTAGAAAAATTTTCTCTTAACTCTTTGATTTTAATAAAAGCACATATGTTGTGATCAATCTTGTGCTCAATAAATATATACCACCTTCAAATTTAAAATTAGAATGTACCTTTTACTATTTTTTCATTCCTGTACTTATTTCTTAAAAAAAATTACTTTATGTAGATAGCAAAGATTTCATTTCTTCTATTATGGTTATAATTTTAACCTCTCTCTTATAATAAAATCACTTATTTAAGTTTTTCATCACTGAATCAATTTTTTTGTTTTATATTTTTAGTAGTTCACAGAATTGCTAAGAACAACTGAATGCTTGTTATTTTTTAAATGAATATAAAAAATGAAGCAATGTTTAAAAGGAAAGCACAAAATGTGCATGAAAATAATTCTTCTTTAAGTAAAATGTAACTAATTGGGGTTACTGCAGCCGGGTAGGCTTTTTTAACTAGCATTATGCCAAAAAATCTCAATAGTGCAAGTATACTAGGTGCTAGTGAATTTTTAATAATATTTTAAACTATTCAGCAAAAGAAGTGCTTTCATTCTTTCCAAAGAAAACAAGTTTTTCCTCTCGTGTTTGTGCGTGTTCTGCTACTTCTGTAAAATTTCTTTTCTTTTAATTTGTCAAAGACATCCAATTATTAAGCAATTACCTAATAACAAACAAAATTCAATTTTCAAAACTTTTTAAAAACAAAACTTCAAAAAAAAAAAAAAAGAGACTCATTAATGAACAACCAAATGTTTTATCTATATAAATAAACTTGCAACTTATTCCTGAACGAGATACTTGCAAAGTGTATTTCATGTTAGATAAACAAATAATAAAATAATAATTTAATAACTTATCAAGAAAAGCTTCATAGATAGAATTTTAGAAAACAAAAAATTTAACACAAAGCTGCTTTTGACTGACATAACTATTTAGCGAAAAAATAAAAACTTTTACTTTCTTTTCACTTTTTGAAAAAATCTTACTGAAAACATTGCTACTAAATAATTATTAAATTTAATTCAGGAGATTAGTGATTGTGGCTCTAAAAATTTCAAACACTGTATTAGCCATGATTCAAGAAAAAAAAATCAAACTAATATCAATTAGAGTACCAAAAATTCCCTTCATTATATACCTTTAAAGTCAAAAGTATAAGAGATACGATTGGCAAACATTGCACGACAACAACCAGTCATAGCATATCCATTAATTTTCTTTGGGTCATAAGTGAAAAATTCATCACTCTCGGATGAACAATTTCCAATAAATACTCCAATGTTTCTGCCTCTGAGTTCATCAGGATCATAACCTATAAATGAAAATTTTAATAGTTACGCTAGGGATAAAAAATTTCTTGATGAAAGAAATGTGCATTACAATTGCCAGCAGAGGTATAAATTATACTGGAATAAATTTATGTTTTGTTTGCATTGACTAGTTAGATTTTTTTTTTTTTTTTTTCCAATTATCAAAATTATATGTAGTAAAATTATTACTGTTGTGAAAAAAATCCTGGAAGCCCACGCATTGTTGAAATTTAGCTGTCTGACAACTCAATGTATTGAAAACAAACAAATTTAATAAACAATATCAAACAACTGTGTTGTAACTAGTGTGAAAGAAAATATACAGAAGGCCGTTAAAATAGAGTGTGATTACAAAAATTATGAAGGCAAAAAAATTCAAAAATATGTAACAATAAAGATATTTCCTCCTCGTATAAGGTAATAATTTTGTTTAACACACCTAATAATAAATGTCGGTAAAATTATTTATAAATTATATAATATTATTGAATACTTTTAATCTTACACAGTTACATACAGGGTGTCCTGAAAAAGACTGACTGTTTTTAAAAATTTATAACAAGAAAAGGGTAAATGATAAAAAAAAAAAAATCTTGCAGAAAATTCATGTGGTGGGTCGTAATTGTTTTCTCTCTGAGTTACAAATTTTAGTTGAAATATTTTCCAATAGATGGCGCTGCGATAGTAAGCCCGTAAATCAAAGAAATATATAGAAAATTACGTCATAATTTTTTCGAAAATAATGAACAAAAGAACAAAACAATATTTTCAAACAATTGTCGCCTGTAATCCCATGCCGCAATCAGAGGAAAAATCAGAGGAAAAATCGAAGAATTTCAATTCTTATTTTTTGACTTACCAGCTTATTATGTGCAGCGCCATCTATTGAAACATTTTTGAACTGAAATTTGGATTTCTCAGGGAAAAATTTAGAGCCACCAATTTTCAGCAAGAATTTGTTGTTTTTTTATCATTAATCGTTTTCCTGTCATAAATTTTTGAAAGCAGTCAGTCTTTTTTAGGACACCCTGTATTTTCCGGTTCACTAATTTGACAAACAAAAGCTTTATCCAAAGAATTTGATAAGGGACTAGTTATTATCGTAGTTAAATCACAGTTGCCATTATTTAGTAATATTGAGTTTACCATTATTTAGTACACCATTATTTAATAATATTGGGTTCCATTAATGATTGGTACAAAATTAGGTTTGGTTCACAGAGAACAAAAAAATAAATAAAAATGTTTAACAACTTCAATTTGAATTCCATGTAATGAATGAAAAATTTCTTCAAAATTAAATGATTAGTATTTCATACCTGCATCTACTATAGATTCATAAGTTAATTCCAAAAGTATCCTTGCTTGAGGATCCAGATTATGAGCTTGTTTGTGATGAACACCAAAAAATTGGTTGTCAAATTTGCTGATATCTTTTATTACACCCATTCGTCTGGGCAAGCCATAGAGTCCTGAAAATCAAGTCATGAGTAAATTAATGAAATCTTTTTCTGGTTAAATTACCAAAATATTAGTGCATATAAATCTTCTATTAAATACAAAATCATTTATTCCACAATATACTTTTATTTATTTTTTTAGCTTGTGTAGTGGTTGGTTTCACAAGAACCATTAGTGAACTCTTGTTCAATGTGACACATAGTACAGAATTAACAGCACATAAAAGGAAAAGTGGGTGAGGGTGAAATCATATCTTCCACTTCTATTGCACTAAGTGTGCCAGTAAGCAGCTGCTGAGGCTCTCTTCTACCAGCTATTTCTTTAATAATTAATAAATATCTTTGTGCTTGAAAATTAAATGAACCAATTAACTAGGCTTGCCAGATTTCTGAAATGTTCAACCGGTACACCAGAATACCCCCCCCCCCTCCCAACATGAGTATTCAATAGAGAACCGGGGTAATAGTGGACTCAAGTAAAAATTTCTGAAGACAGTAAAAAAACTTTCAGAAACTATGAGAAAGCTCCCCCCCCCCCCCCAGTTAAAAGTTTTAAAACATGCAAACAAAACTTATTGAATCTAAAAAAAAATCTTTATTATATATATATATATTTTTTTTTTTGAATTTATCAACTTTAGAATGCTGTTAGCCAAATTTCGGATCACATACACCCCTGGCTGATTGCTTGTTTTAGAGGGTAGTTCATTCTCGATGCCGAGGGTAATGACAAAAGACACAAGCAGATAAATTTAAACACTTTATTTCTTAAATGCAAATATTTATTAAAATACTTCGGTAAGAAGAAATATCTTTAAATGAGGAATAAAAACTTGAACAATATTTAGATGCATTTTTCATTCGCCACGACTTTTTTTTAGAAAATCTTTTTTTGGTTTAATGATGCTGTTATAAGTCTATGTTTCAAGTGACAAAATAATTATCTAAAATAACCCTTCACAAATAATTATTTTTAGACTTTTTTGGTCATCTAATTAAATTAATTTTTTTCCAGGATTTAAAGTAAACCAACCGGGACATCAGGATTTTGTCTGAAAACCGGCATTATCATTTCCCCCAGTTTGACTGGGGTCTGTCCCAGTCAAACTGGGACGTCTGGCAAGCCTTCAATTAACCAATGTTTTGATGCAAAAAAATTTGCAATTTTTGTGCATCAAAATGTTGGTCAAGTGGTTCGTTTATTTCTTTTAATGTTTAGAAATCAACAAGGGGGGGATATACAGCATTTGAGCTGTAAATTAACTAGCCTGCTACCTTTGACAGAAATGTTACTAAAAGGTACTGAGCAGGGGTGGCTCTTTGGCCGGGCAATCGCACAGGGCCCCATGCCAACTTGCAATATTATAACCGACTTCTAAAAAATAATTTTTTAAAAAATATATATTCATTGTCGGGGCATTCTACAGTATTTTTGACATTATGTAGAGACTGTAACGTGACCTTTTTTTGCCATAACTTTTTAATTTACCGTTTGATTTGCAAATTATTTTAATTTGAGCTGGTGTGTTGGTAGGAAAAGATCAAAATAAAATAATATGCCAATCAAACAGTAAATTAAAAAGTTATGACAAAAAAGGTCACATTACGGACTCTACATAAATGTCAAAAATACAGTGGAATGCCCCTGTCTCAAAGTACTATAAGCTGACCAGACCTATGTGGCACTTTTTAGCAGATCTATTACTAATGCAGGAAATTCTGCAACTTTATTGAAATGCACAAAAAAAACAAATGTTTGTCATTTATCCATATTAAAATAAAGTGAAATTTTATTAAGAAACTAATTACCTGGCTCCCATCGTCTGTTGTCTTCTGTAACAAGGTCTACTTTGTTAAAAAGATTTTCAGCAAATTCTGCAACGTTATCAGATTCCGGAAACCTACCGGACATGCCGGTTATAACAATTTCTTCTGGCATGATGAAATATCTTAAATTCTTCTAATGAAATATTATTTACAAAACATGAAATGATGGACACCTGCAATAGAAGATAACGCAATTAGAATTAGCCAAAATCTTTAAAAAGAAATAAAATGTAGAAAATATTTATACAAATCTGCAGTAAGACTTAGTTTTGCTGTTTTTTAAACAAACCTTTAGTAAATCAAGTTTCCTATTACACTTCAAGTAAATAAATATTAACAGCAAAGAGGTACAGTAAGAGAGAAGGGGACGGACAAGAGTGAATTCTTAAAGTAAATTAAGTTCTTATCATATGTAGCTGAAATTTTGCAAAAATATTTATTAGGTTAGGATATATGGTATGGTCCCAAAGTGCGAGAATTGGCGTTTAATGGGGATAACATATATATATCCCTGCCACTATTTTAATACTTGAGTAATATCTGACTAAATCCAGTTTGAAAACCCAAAAATCATCTTTATGTAATAAATAAAGTTAGTTATTGGTACTTGAAGCACATATTTAACATATTCAAGCATAGAAATATAGAACTTGTAAGTTTTCATGAGGCCCAGATCTATAAATTTTGGGCCGCCTGCAACAAAATATGTAGAGGTTAGCTCCAGAGGCCAACGGTGTATATTTGCAAAGTTAATAAGTCTTAGTGCTAGTCATTTCCATTTTTTTCTCCAATACTTGAGCTGTTGGGGCCCCTTAAGGATGTGCCCCCTTCTTTCCATGCTCGCTCTTCGGGTACGCTGATCTGAGCTTGGTTTTCATTCCTTTTTCTTATACATTTGTGTACGAAACGGAACTTTTCTCACACAATTTAGTATCTTATAGTGAAAAGCTTTAGGTTTTCCATATACGAAAAGGAAAGTGGTAGGTCTCTTCAAGTATAACCACCTCGAGGATCGAGTAACAGTAAATGACAATGATCCGAAGCATTAGACTGGTATAAAATGGAACTAAGGTATGTTTGGGCTGCCTAACGGTGTATTTGTTTCATCATAGGTGAGATTTTTCTCACAGCCTATGTTTCGGTTGCCTCACAACATGTTTGATGAAATGATTTACATCATCCAAATGGTTTCAGAGATCAATGGCCTGCATGCTTCAAGTTGAGGAACTAGCAATGGTTCTAGCTTCACCGATTTTATCCAACAAATTACAGTAAATTGTAAGAATGCAAATTGAGACAGTTATCGCATTACCAGTGATCTAATCAATTTCGATTATTTATTTTTCTCCACAACTATCCGAACAGAATCTGGCTGTTCACAAACAAGTGATACTACAGTCATCTTCTTGTAATATGCTAAAATATATTATTTCCATATTTTTTTATGCAAGTGGCAAAGTCAAAAATGCAAGAAACAGTAAAATATTCTATTGAAATTTCTCTACTGAAATCCTACCTCCCTTATTGAAAGCCCTTGACCTAGACTTTATTGTATTTTTTCCAGGGGTGCCCTCATGGGGGAAGGAGCACATGGCGCTGACTGAGCTATTGACATTTATAGGGGAGGAGGATAATTTTAAAGCAATCTTTGATCTCATTTTAGGGAAATCTCTTCCGCACTCTGTAGAAAATCAGAGAGATGGGTCATCCACCTTAGGGAGGATTGGCACTTGTTTTTCGAGCAGTTTCTTCCAGAGAAATAGAATGCATAGCTGCCAACATGCCAACTTTAAAAATCTTACAATGTATGCGGTGGCTATTTCTACGCTTTTTTGACCATTATAAAGAAAAGTATTGAAATTTAAAGTATTATAACATTTTCAAATCCTTACCTTTACTTGATCTGTGCTTTTATAAGTAAAAAATAAATAAATAAATTTAAAAATAAGTAAATAAATAAACTTTCATTTCTTTGAACTTAAACTTTTAAAAGTTGCCGACTTTGCAACTTTCAAAAATTATCTATCAACAACTTGTTTGAAGCAATAGTTTTTCTGTAAGTTCCTACAGATTAAAATGTTCTCCATGCTGTTATCCGATAAATAGAGAGAGAACGTCCGAAAGTCTTACAATGTACGGCAAAATTGTACGAGTTGGCAACTATGGGAATGTCACTTATTTTGATAAAAGCACCTGATCTTGACCTTGAACAACAGAGTGTTTACAATGAGAAAATGCAAAAGGGAGCTGTGGATTCAACAGGAAAAAATAGAGAAGGGAGAGTTCATTCATGCAAAATGGGTGAAGACCATTTCTACCAGCCGTAACTTTCTGCTAATCTGAACACGCAAAGTCTACCCTTTTGGGACATCGGTAAATAAACTCCTATAAAACTCCTTTAAATTTTTTTTTGACTGACCCCCCCCCCCCCCCACACAGCACACTCGTCTATAAAACGACTATTTCTCATCGAAACTCATCTATACTCATCTACATCTAAAGGTGATATCTATTCTACAACTAATAAACGTCATTTCTAGATGTTCTATTAAACGTCTATAATTGGACGTCTATTAGTAATCCTTTACAGACGTAAATTATATCATCCACAAGGGTCGTCTACTAAACGTCGAATAGAAGTGTCCAGTAGAATCAACACAAACAGTGATGGGTGAAAGTGGATTGCGGTGGTGCTAAATGCTGCAAAAAGTGAATTAAAAATAGTTCATTAGTTCATGTAACATTGGTTAAAGGGCTAGAACTTTATTTTTAAAAAAATATTAATGACAATGATGATATTTATAATTTATTAACATAATTGGCAACACTTGTTGCTGTGTTATTAGTGTTGAAGCACGTGCTTCAACGTACGTTGAGCAGCACCGCCTTCTTTTACTTCTGATATTTTAGCGTCTGTTTTATAGCGCCTTATTGATTTCGGTAAGCTTATTCATCTTGTTGATGATTTCTGTTTCAAAATGATATATGGAAATAAGACCTTTGGAAAAAAAAATAAGCTAACACACATGAAAAATTGAAAATAAGGTTTTAAGTTTAATAGTGTAATTGCAATAAGTACTAAAAAATTGAACTGGCAGATTAGACAAAAATGTATGAATGTTAAAAGGTTAAGGAAAATGTAATGTGTCGTATAAACATTACAATTAAGAGTCCAAAATTGAAAAAAGGTGTGCTGTGTTAATAAGCGCACCTAGAAGACGTTTTTTAGATCATCTATAACTGAACTTGGTAACGTTATCTAGCGCTATGGATATCATCTATTATTGATCTAATTCCACCATTTTTCATCCATTGTAGTCGTCTTTTCGACGTGTACAAGACGACTTTCGACTGTTCTGAGGGGACATTTCAACAAGTTACAGACGGTTTTTAGATCAGTTATAGACGAGTGTTCAGACCAGATTCGACGACTTTTCAACGTCTATTCCACCAGTTTGTGTTGTGTGGGCCATTTATTGTGATTGGAAAAAAGCTTTATTTAGCTTCATATTCTACGTTTCTAATTTTTTGCATTCATATTAATAATTTTTAGGGAAGTTTTTTCCCATGTAATAAAAAAACGGAGAAATGTTTGAGAAATTGAAGGTTTTTTTTTTTGTTTTTAACTTTACGTTCCAAACCTTTTTGAAAAAATTACCAATAAAGTTAGGTTCTCTATCATTCAATTTAAAATAATTTCAAAATCTTAATCAAAGGTTCCCAAAATTTGAGAATTTGCACTTAATGGGTTAGAAGAATGCAAAAATTCAAATTGGTTCAACAATGAAAGTTTTGGAACAATTCTAAAAAGTGAGAATAAATTTTACAAAATCTGGTCTCTACAAGAAGGAAATTTTATATCCAATTAGTTCAATAAGTAGATAAATTTGGTTTGACAACTATAGAATTGTGGCTCATCCATATAAAATGCTCAAAACTTTCCAAAACTCAATATATGCATACTTTAACAAGTTTGGTTAAGACTAGTTTTGTTTTGGAGTCTGAACATTATAAGAGTTTTTGTACCAGCAATCAGTTTTCAATATATATTTTCTAATACTTATATCCAGTTTTGAACTGAATGGATATACCATATTTTAAAAAGAACTGGTCAAAAACTTTAAAGAACATTGCTTAAGTTAAAATCCTGCAGCACTAGAAATTCTTCAAAAAAAGTAAGTGGTCCTCCGGACTGATAAGCATGAAGATATGCTGCTCTGCAAACAGAATATGACTGGTCCACTTAAGATAAAATGTGGTTAAATATTTAAGTTATTTTTACATGAACCGGATGAATATTTCTTTATCGTATCAATAGAGTTTTAAAATAGTTTTCATACATTTCATCAAAAATTATTCATTATAAAAATTTTTAATTAGTTAAGAAAACATTATCTTCTTAGCACTTTTAACTAAAAACAATAGTGTGCACAAAGCAATACAATAATGAAGAATAATTAAAGAATTATTTTAAAAGTATTCAGTTTCTACAGCATAAATTAAGAATTTCAATGTTTGAAATAGATTTTCGAAATTGAAGCAAATTGTTGTCAGTGTTGCAATTACAAAATGAAATAATGTGCAAGTGCAATTTTTATTAGAACTCATAACTTAAAAACAAAGATTTTTTCAAACTATTTTTGATTTATACTAAACATCATTACTCTAACATAGATATATAAACAAGTTAGGCTTCAACTACTTTTGTTTTTTTAATATCAATTTTGTAAAACCTTAAATGAAATAGTAAAAAAAAAATTGTTTAATTTCAAAATCTCAATCAAGTTCTTATAGAATTAGTATACAACAATCATAAGAGTAAAGAAAAAAAATTAAATAACAATAATGACAATTGTCATTTTCCATTTCATATCACTTAACACCTTCAACACAGTTGGAACACTTAAAAAGAGTAATGCAATGCATTTCTATTTTCAAAAATATGTTATGGTGAAAAAAGCAAGTTTAACAATTATTTTTAAAAATCCAAAAAGAAAATTAAAACTATGTTTACAATAAAAACAAAAATGCCAAGGTTATTCAAAAAAAAAAAAAATCTGACACAGGTTGAAGTGAAAATAATGTTAACATATTAGCTACAAAGCACTCACTGTGGTGACAAGTTCAAAAATAAAATTGACTTTCAAGTCATTGCTTCTGGCAAAATAATAAAAAGAGCAACTTGTTTTAAAAATGAAAAAAAAAAAAAAACAGTAAAAAATGATAACTAAAAGCAACACACTGAATAAACAATTGAAGATTGTATTCAAAGTATTTTTAATGAATCTTTAATTCTTTAGGATCAATATTTGTCTTCGAGATCCAGTTCGACTAATAAAATTTACGAAATATGCTGCAGAAATATTGAACAGTAACAAATAAGTATTGATTTCTTGGAAGCATCTAATATTTTTCTCTTACTACAAAAATATTCGTATTGATTAGGTATATAATGCCAAGTGGAACAGTTTAAGAAATTATAGTTATAGTTTGCATGATCGATTAACTTAAAATGTTAAAAATGTATTGACAAGGGTAGTTCTTACCGGAAAAAAGACTAGAAAGAAATCCAAATGATTGAAAAAAAGTTATTGCCAGCTATATTTTATATTATTTCAAATTCATCTACTGACAGCCGGCTTAATACTGCATCTTTTCTATGTTACACCGGATACAAAACTGTCTCTACCGCTGCAATGATCCGATGTGCGGCCATTTATAAGGCAGCCAATCAGGTACTCAAATTCTCATCGCCTCACATATCACGTGACGACGCGTGTCCAATGATTTGGATGCATTATTCCCTGTTTCAGTGCGGTCATTTAATGACCACGCAATAAAGTCATGGCTTACAAAATTGAGAAAATACCCCAGATATGCAAAAGAAAGAAATGCTTACGTAGAAACAAGATAAAGTGTCAAGTGCGAGAGGAACGTTTTTCACTGAATAGTAACTGATCTAAAAATATCTTCTAGAAGCAGAAGTAAAGAAATCGATCATCAAAGGTCCAGCCGCTACCATGCGGCAAGCACACCTGGATTTATAAGTGATGCAACTTTGCAGACCGAAAAAAAATCGTTAGCGTAACGCAAGAAATTGAAAATTTAGTTACTACAAAGGAGGATACCTCTCAATCCTCCCTAAAAATGTAAATGACGCAATGTGCGCCATGCACGCCCGCCACCCCCCCCCACCACCCCACAAAAAAAAGAAAAAAAAAAGACAAAGAGTTGTATGATTTTATATGTCACTCATTTACGACATGATTGCAAACGTACATATGTAAATTTTAGAATCAGAAGAAAAAAAAATTATTTACAAAAAATTATTTACAAAAAAGACTTTTCTTAACTTCACTACAGTATGTTATGTACTTCCTTAATTTTCATTGTTTTATGAATAGTGAATTTCATGCCTTCGTTCTAAAAACCACAATATTTTAACTATTTCGTGTGAATATTCGTTTCAAGCATGATTAGTAAACAAAAAAATGTTTGGTATAAATTTAAAAAAAAAAAAAAAAAATTGACAGGACTTCAAAATTGTAAAAGAAAAAACTTGTTGCCGATAGAAATTTGGGTTCTCTTGTTACTGTGTTTTTTGTTGTATTTCTTTTTGCTTATAAAGTAGGCTTTTCATTTGAAGCTATTCTGAATGGTAATTAAAAATTTATACATTCGCTGGTAAAAATTTTAAATTGTTTTATATGTGTAAAAGTTAGTTTTCCGAACTGTTTTATACCAAACACGTTATGTTTACTTGCGTCATGTTTCATTATGCAGAAACCTCATCAAGCATAGTGAACTAGAATATTTTTTTTAATCATTTTTTTCCTCGCCGCAGAGAAGTTGGGGAAAAAATACTTGGGGGGGAACCAGTTCCAGAACTATAAATTTTCCTCCGCCCCCCCCCCCCACCGCAACAAAATCAGTGGGGCCCCACCCCAGAGGCCAGCAGTGCATAGTTATTTGCAACATTAATAAGTCTTATTGCAGGTTTTTTTTTTTTTTTTCCCATTTGTGGGCCGTTGAAACCATTAAGGGCGTATCCCCCCCCCCCCATGCACTGCGGGGTCTGCGAGTAATCAGATCTGGTTCTGGGGAAACTCACCTTGGGATTTAAGGGGACTCATCAAACGAAAAAGTGAGTGGAAACCAATTTACATAACAATTGCATTTTCAATAATAAAAAAAAAAAACATATTTCGAAAACTGCCCCAGGTCAGTCATTTTGACATTTTCCACGGGATAATTGGAGTCAAAGGGTGTATTCTCAATGCCAATTTTTCTTTAAAGAAACCAAAAGCACAGGCGCACTTATATGTAAATTCATTATATTCTCAAAGCCAGGCGGGGGGGGGGGGGGGATTGCCCCCTAATGAACCCAAATGAAATAGTCTGGCTCTAATAAGATGACTTCAGATGAGCGAAGGATTATTTGATTCCATATGTCAAAATTGGAGTGAAGAAAATACAATTTGCTTTGCCAATAATAGTTTATTTGCGTTGTCTCAATGTAAGAACTTCTCTTTCAACCCAAAATGAATGAGATTATTCAAGATCAAGTGCATTGTTTTCAGAGCCATATTACAGAGGTGCTCATAAGGGGGGGGGGATTCATACAGAAAAATAAGCGTGCTTTAAGTCAATTTTTGTCATAGCGGCGGATAAGGGTCAAACCGATAAATATTTCTTCACTCTTTTAAGAAGGCTTAATAAAAAAATTAATATTTATTTGTAATCTAGTTTTTTGGGTTTATATGAACTAAAGATCTAAATAATGTGTATAATCCAAAACATTCATTATCAGGAAGATTTTTATTATTTTTTTGTCGTTCGTCTTCCAACACACGTTTCATTGTTCGGCTGATAAAATTTTAGTGCTCATACGCCTTGGGTCACATCTCCATTTACCTTCACAAAGGAAGAAGAATTTTGGTCTGTTTTATGCATTAACAGCTACAATCTTATGCGCTTTAATGTCATTAAAAGCCGTTAAGTTTATCTCTTTTACAATCGAAGCTATAAAAATGTATACACTCTACGTGGTATACCTTTAAGAATTATTGACATTTAGGAAAGGGGAACAGTCGAAGAAGAAGAGATGCTATGTAAGGTATGGAGCTGAGATAACCGAATAAAACATATTAGTACACTCACTCACTCACGCTCATTATAATGTAGGAGAAAGTGGATCAAAGTGAAATATAGGGATAAATTTCCTTTTACCAAAATGAAGAAATTAGAAATTTGTTTTTGAAATTACAGTTTGTACAGAAAGAACAATTTACTTTATCACAAAACTTGCATTGACATGCTATGTTTCATTTTGGCAGTAAATTTGTACCTTCAAAAATTAGTTGAAAATTTTCACTTCGCCCTAGGTGTGGGGCAAAGTGGAGGTACGAGTATCTAATGTAAAATTCAAAGAATTACAAAAACAAGAGTACGATACTTGTATCCTTAGAACAAAATAACAAAAATTAAAAAGAAAAAAAAATCCAAAAGGGCGGAGTGAATACTATGATCTACATCAGTGATTCCCAACCAGGGCAATTCGGCTCCTCAAGGGGGTGAGGGGTGACAATTCTTGAGGAGTGATAGAAGGGAGGGGTCGATGATTATTTAAAAGGCAACATAATAATTTTAAAAAGCCAGCGAATATCGAAATTAAAAACATACATGAAACCGATTGTTCCGAGTTCGAAGAAGGAGTGACAAAGGGAAAAAATATTAAAGCTCAGGTGCTTCCTTGGTTGAACCCTAAGAAAGTATTTCAGCATTCATCGTCAAGTTTATGAATTTTCAAATTTTCTTTTTTTTTTTTTTAATTGTAAGTGTCAGTGTTTTTAATTCCCCAGATTCTCATTTTTAAAATAATAATAATAATAATTTCATTAAAAAGAAATTACTTCTGTTTTTGAAAAGTACGTCAATTAAATATTTCCTTTCAAATACCTCTAAATTCGTTTTGCAAAAGAAAGAGAGAAAAAAACGTAAAAAAGATACATTTATGCATTTATTTTTATTTTTTAGTTTAAGAATGGTGTAACGAAATCTTGCAACTCAAATTTCACCCACTTTCTGCGATCGGATTCTTGAAATTTGGCACGCGACCTCAGCCCCGATGACAATGCAATATTCTATAATAAAATTAATTAATTAATTAACTATTAATTGTTAGTTTATTCCAATTTTAATCAATATTTTGGCCTAAATTCCAACAATGTGAAAAAGCAAAATTTGAAGAAAAAAAAAAACTTTAAAAAATGCTCGCAAAAAATATTTAAAAACATCAATAAAAAACTTTGATTTTTCTGCATCAGATAAAATTTGTTCTATTGTTCCAAGGTAATTAGAACATGAATTAGTATTGTTTTTAACTAATTTCATGCCAAAATTTAAGTGAGTCTTCAATTGGCAATTCATTGCTGATCACGCCATTATTGAACAATACTTTTATTAAAATATCTCAAATTTTCAAAGTAATGTAAATATGATTTCCGCACACATACATTAATGACTGAGATGTATTAGCTGGATCAGACAATTACTTGAAAGGCAATTTATAAGCGTAGTTGAACGATTTTAAAGCTCGGCTATTGCACTTTAAGGGGTATAGTTATTCATTTTGGAGTTCGAGAGACCGCGTTTCGAATGCTGCCCGAGACCTTTAGTCGCTCTCTTTTTTTTTGGATAAACATGAATATAAAAGATTTTGAATTACATTCAAATGAATATTTTTTCGTAAAACAAGTTAAACTAAAAACAATAAAATAAAATAATAGTTTAAAAAACTAAAAAATCACGCATTTGTAGCAAAATGAACTAAAAAGTAAAAAGTAATCTTTGGGTGATAGTACTAGACCAAACACTCAATTTTTATGTAATACAAAAAAGCGTGGGGGGGGGGGGGCTTCTTATCAGTTGTCCTTTATTTCATCCATTTGTTCTCCGTGCAAAAATGTAAATAGACAGCATCTCACGGTTTTATTTATTGCATCAAAATTAAGTGTTAGGTCAATTACTGTCATCCAAAGATTATTTTTTACTTTTTGGTTAATTTTGCTACAAATGCGTGTTTTTTTAGTTTTTAAACTATTATTTTTAGTAGACATTTCGTCTAATGGTTCGAAATTATATACGCTTTGAAAACAAACACGAATTATGAATTCTGACGATCTTCGAATTCCAACGAATAAGTATTTCACCCACCATCTTCTTCAATTATACACACCGATGGAAGGTAACGGGAGGTCACCGTGACCTCCTATAAATATCGTTATTCGACACATTTTTTCTGACGATAAGTATTCCGTACTGTCGTTTAGCATTTTTCACTGCAGAGCATCTAAAGGGGACGTCTGTTATCTCGTAGGCGCTCTAAATGTAGCTACACCGCATTTACACTATGTGTAGGAGAAAACTCATATAAGGCACCTTAACTGGGTTAGTGCTCGAACATGGGAAGGAAAGGAGAGGATTCATGAAATTGTTAGTTCGGGATAAGGGGGAGATGGGGGTTCCTAAAACTGACAGTTTGGGACATGAAAGAGGGAGGATATGACACAAGAAGTGTGACACTACACATTTTACGCTTATTTATAGAATACAAAAATGCGATTTTCTTCTGATAATTTTGTTTGTAATCTCATTCGTTTTTTTTTTTTTTCCGAAAAGAAAGAATCCGAAACGAATAAGAGTTTTAAATAAGATCCTAATTAAAAGTGAAAATTTAAAAAGTTAAAATTCAACCTGTTTATGATTATTTTTGTTTATAAATTAAAGATTAAAAGCAACATTTTATTTCAAATCCCAAAATACTATTCCGAGTCAGGGATGCTCCGATGGGAGGTCCTTTTGACCTCTAAAAATGTCTTTATTCGGCAAATTTGTTCGGCGCACATCCTGAGCAACATTACGACGCTATCAGGTTAAGTTTGCCCCAACTATAGTTATTAATCTTCTATAAGCGTCCAGTGAATACTTAAATTGAGAAATGCTATGTTATTATTTTCAAATGAAGCAGTAAAAATTTACGTTTAAAGAAATAATAAGTTTATGCTTGTCCCGTACAAAGTTGAAGTTAAAACCTGCATTATTTTGTTTCAATGCAGCTGAAATTAAGAAATGAAGGAAAACATGAGAAGTTTTAGTATGTCACACAAAATATTCACCGCAAAATTGACTTTTTTGCACAGAAAATTTTCTGGAAAAATATAGTGGAAAATTTTTCATATCGAGAAATTATCCTCCCCCTCCCCTGCCCCCATCATTAGTTTAAACTAAACGAAACTTTCAAAAAAACAAACGGTTTATATAGTATTTCTGTGCCAAGTTTAATACACACGAAATAATCCAAGAGCCCACTATCCGAAAATAATCGGAATGAAGCAATTCGGGAAACAATCAGAGAATAAAATGAGACGCTACAAACTGGGATTCCTTCTGAAAGGTGAACTGCAATGTTTATTAATTTGAGAACGTCTGGTCTCTAGGTCCTGATTTACGCAAGGGCTAACTGGACCTTGGACCAAGAGGCCCCATAGTTTAGAGCCCCTTACTCTTTTCAAAGTCACATTACAACTTTTAATATTTGCATTTATTAGGCTTTATGCATTAAAGTATTTAAAACAGTATTTGCAAATGTTTTTTGTTCTTGTCTTTTTCATTAATTTCTCGATTAGTTGTGATGATAAATTAAACGTTCAGTATATTTTCATAACAAAATTTCATATAATATTATATTAAAATTATGTTGCAGTTTGTTCAACTATAGTAAATTCTGCATTTAATTAAGATTTTTTTTTCCCGAGCACTTTCAGTTGCATCAAACCACTAATGAGTGAGGAGAGTGCATGCATGAAACTTTTGGCCCAGGGCACCACTGTGGCTTGATCAAGCCCTGCTAGGTGGGCACAGTGGTGCCCACCCTTTTCTTATCCAAGGGCCACACCTCTTGATTAAAATGATCCTTGAGGATAAAAACACATATAAAATTTCAAAATGCTAAAAACTTTTGTAATTAGCAGAGAAAAACATGGAAAAAAAAAATTGGAACCAAGAGTTGTTACTATCAAGTACTTGATTGATTAACATTGATTGATATTGCTAATTTTATTTTATTATTCTTATATTATTGCATTTGTTTTTCGAAAATCAATTTTTCAATATATGGCTCCTAATTTGTGACATCAGAACTAATCGTAGTCTTCAACTTGTGACATTGAACATAACAATGGGCCACATAAGGCCGTAGGTTGAACACCACTGGTCTAGAAAACTGCACATTGTTGCATTTTGGAACGAAATTCAAATTCAAACTTACCTAGAAAAAATATGAGATTGTGCAACTGAAATACTTCTATGATGTTTCTGACACGTGTATGGTGACTTCAGGATAAAGGCCGGAATTGATTCGGAATGAGGGGTTGCAGAATCTTTATATAAGCTCGGTTTCGATTGCCGTAATCTAATTCTGGAGGAAGCGCTGACACGTTTGGACTTTGATTTAAGTTTTAATTAAGCCGGTCATACAGAGATTGTAGCAAAAAGTAGTTTATTGAACTTTTTTTTGAGTCTTTCAGTAGGGTTGCCGAAATCGGAGGCTTTTAGGGAACTGTGGGTGAGAGCTTGTTTTATTGATGGGTAAAGTTAATCAATATGTGTTGACGGTGAAGATAAAATATTATTGAATTTTTGTAGAGAGCAAACAAAAGAACATTTTGCTGTTTGAAGTGATGTTATTTATTTATTTATTTTTTCTGTCCGTATTTTTATTGGTAAAGTACCTGGGCGACCGAGCCTCGCTCGGCTTTAAAAGTTTTTTTTTTTTTTTGTCAACTCATGTTTTTCTAAGGTTCGATACTTTTTCAAATATACTTGAAAAGCATCACGTTAACGGAATATTAAGGTTCCTCGCCAGTCGTCGAATATGCTTCCGAAAAAAGGGAGATATACATGTAATCACTTCATCAGCACTATAATCATTTCAGCTATAAGAAGTCTACTACAGAATATAGTCCTTCTCTCCCCTACAGTCTACCACATAGGGAAGCTCTGAGCTGGTTTCGCATACATATTTAACGCATGGTATTGCCAAAACTAAGACCAAACATTGCGATAATAAGTATGAAAAAACTGCTAGGATTGAAAATGCGCCGCGACCATCTTATAACACTAAAGTACCAAACAAAGATTCTGAATGCAATTAAATCAACATTTTGCTTTAAACTATCTGTTAAATTTTTGTTTCCACTATACAATTTTCCTGTCATTAATTAAAAGATTTTGAACTTGGAGCCAATTTTACTATGGTGAAATCGGTTTTAACCCAATACTTCCTTCCATACTATGTTGCGATTCACGATTTTATACCCAATCGAGATTTTCACTTGGAATAAGTACTTTTAGTGTAGTTGGTCACTTTACGCCAGAAAATGCTACATATAGCATGCTATTCATAAAAACTGATGATGCACAAACCACACCAACAAATTATAACAACAACATTCTTAACAAAATATAAACAGTTTCAAGACATTTGTTTTTTCGAAATAAAATTTAGATGCGTGATTTAAAAAAACATGTAAAATTATTTGAAATTTTGAAATTTTAAAAGGAAGATAAATAAATAAAATAAAATAAGACGGTCAAGCAATAGTTTTGCTTAAAAAAAAAAAAAGCATTACATCGACTTAAATAATGCTTTTGAATTTGATTTTAGATAAGTGCGATTGAAATTAGCCAAAGTGACTAATATCAGCCAAACCTGGCAACCCTAAGCAAGTTTAAAATTTTAAAGCGAGAAGGGACAAGTTTTCATTGTTATGGTTGCAAATCGTCTGCCTTATCTGTCAAGTCACAATTTTTTTCAGGGCTGAACTCAATTAGACTTTATATTAAAAAACTCTTTTTTTGTAAAAAAAAAAAAAAAAAAAAAAATCACGGTTTTACAGAAAAAACGCTGATGCAGATGAACTTAGAATGCTAAACTACAATTAAATCCAAATTTTCATCCAAATCGTTAGAGCCGTTTCCGAGATACGAAATATAAATATATATACGTACCCACAAGAGAATTGCTCGTTTAGAGACAGCCCCTGAATTGAAAGTCCCTCTCTTTTTCTCATAATGTGTGTTATGTATGTATTGAAATACAGTTTTATTGTGTATGTTAAACATGCCCAGGGCTTTTTCTTACGGTGGAATTAAACAGCCAGCACAGAAAGGCTTCCTTTCTTTTTTTCCTTTCCTAAAAATGGTTTTTAACGTAAAAGTCTTTTTGACGGAGAAAGGGAGCGCAGTCTTTGACTTGATAGAATAATTACCATCACTATCACATTCATTTTTATCAATGGACACAAATCCTTGTATGCTACATAAATGTAAAAATGTAAATCAAATTTTTTTCTTAATTCCATGTTAAAAAGTGGGAGTACGAAGCTGCAAGTATTTGTTTCAAAAGTTCCAATTGCCAAACCTTAATTTAGAAAACATTTGTATTAGTACAATAAAATCAGTGAAAGAGGTACATTTTACCCGATGATGACATGAGCGACATCTGACATTCGTGCAGGAAAAAACAGAACAGTCATACAGGAAGTTCTTTTTTAAAGTCTAAAATACATTTATTTAAAGATTTTCAAAAAAATATATTCGTGAAGTTGATATTAGGTGTTTGTGGAATCAATGAAGATTTTTTTTTCATATGCATCTGCATCTTCCAGGAAAAACAGTCCCGACGACTCGGCACCAACATATCTAAACCTCCATAATTTAGGTATAATACTGAAGGGGAAGGAGAGTCTTCATTACCCTGCAACCAAGGTATCTAACCGACCCATTGTTATTATTAATTTGTTGTTTTTGACGATAAATTTAATCGTATTCGTTCTTTTTTACTCTCTCCCTCTATCTCTCTCTTTCTTGGCATCCCCCCCTCCTTCTTCCGCCCCAGAATTTTTGGAGTTACAGACGAGCACTTACTCCACATGTACTCAGAGGAGGAGTGCCCCCCCCCCCAACTGAAGGAGTCGTGGAGCTGAAGGCGCAATTGAAAATTTTAGGGGGGCATTTTTGGGGCATTTTTTTTTACCTTTTCGTGGGTTTCCGCTCTTGAGGGTCTTCATGGTATTTGGGGGATACTCCATTGCTCTTAGGGGTCACACTTGCGTAGAGGGTGTTTTGGGGTGACGGTATACCCTGAATCCTCCAACTCCGAGCCCCATGCCCGATCAGCACGTTACCCAAAATTTATTTATAGATTGTCACAAAACATATCTTATCTATAAATTTAAAACTATCAATTTATTTATAGCGCTTTCTATAGCTACTAATGAAAAGGTATACATCTTTGCTAGTATTATAACTAGGTAACGTGACCTAGTTTTGTAAACAAGGCAGTTTTAAGAAGCAAGCTTGCAAACAGGTGTTATTTTGCAAATGAAATCATTGAAGTGAATACGTAACTCTTAATAAAAAATTTAAAAAAAAACACTAGAGACATATAAGTTTTGCTGCACATTGAAATAGCCACCTTTAGAAAAGGAATCAAAAATTCAAATCTTTACGTATTAATGACTCTAAATAACATCCTATTTGAAGAAAATTAAACAAAGCGTACAGCTGTTACTGCATAACAAACAAATTTACAGTCAGATGCACTAAATGAAGAACGATTGAGTTCGCTTCGTTTGGTCAATGTAAAACAAGAAAAACGTTTACTGACGCCCCACAAGTAGCTATCGGGATAAATATTACAAAAGTTTAAGCAAATCATAGGCGTGTGTTGGGGCAACTCTCCCCCCCCCCTCCCCCTCGGTCAAACTATTTAGAATAAGTATCTTTAGTAAGGTCTGCGTTCTCTCACGATGTTTTTCTCCTAGAATGTAACCGCATGACAATTACATTTTTCATTTTGATATTCTGATCACGTCCAGATACAACTTCTGATTTAAGGTTTCATTTTCACAGAGCAACACAGAGGAGGAAAATAATGACTCCCTTTTTTTCGCACACAGCTTCTGACGTAACATTTCGACTGAGATTTATTTGTAGTTGAAAATTGGTTTTCAACTGACAGTAAAAAGGAATTTTCGAGCAAAAATAGAAAAAAATGTAAAAATAGCTATTAACTTTTTAATGTAAATAAAGTGAAACCATGATGAAAGCATATAAAAACAACAAGCGAAATAAAACGAAAAACCTTTCCATATGAAAAATTTTTGAAGGAAGGGCATTTGGTCTCAAAAGTACTATATCCCATCATTCGATAGATTCAATTCATTTAAAACCTGAATCTGATGGAAGGAAGACGGAGAGCTCCTCAAAACGAATGCTGTCATAAACTCTTACGATACCTATCATTAAAAAAAGAAGAAGAAAAAACACACAGCACACATCTTGAATTCAAATTATTTTTTTCTCAATCACGATTTCTGATAGAAACCTACTCGTTGTGTTTCTTGTTTCGATATATGGTTCCTATCGGAATTATAATTGCGAAAAACATAATTTGAATTCAAAATGTCAAATTTCAAATGAATGCCAGGGGCTGGATGCTTGATGTTGTGTTCTGGGTGCTGGATGTTGTCTGCTGGATGCTGTTTTTTGTCTAAAGAGGATTGTGTTATGTCGATTCAGGGGACATGAACTAGAAGACGGAGGAGTTACCATACCACCGCCCAGGAAGAACACCCGCGTACGGACGCCGGTGGACCTCAAAAAGAATAGGACATCAGCTATGGTCAGGTAAAAACAAAAAGTAATTGCTCAGCAAAAGTCATAAATTTAAGCGAGCTCTAAAAAAAAGTTTAAAATTGAGCGCAAAAAAAGAAAAGAAAAAAAGATAGTGAAAGTGGAGAAATAGGAGTGCTGCAAGTTTCAGAGAATTTGAAAAGACTGTATGCATTTAGTTAATCACGCTAGTTGAAAAAAAAAAAAAAAAGGTTAGAGGCAAAAAGAATTAACTAATGAAATTCCAGCTCAATAACCATTAAAAGTATTGAGAACCTCACAGTAAACGTGAGAAGTAAATCACGAGCAAGTTAGCAAGAAATGTCACAAATACGATTCACCTGATCGAAAGTAGTCACAAGTTCTATAGCTCATTAATGCTTTTATGATTGCACCTATCGTTGCAATTCTATAAGCATTACTTCGTTAATTGGGGAAAAAATGTGTTTTCATGAAAGTTTCTGAACTTGCTCAACACATCCTTTGTATAAAAAGATAAAACTATTTCTACTTTTCTATTTTTCTTCGAAATGTTTCACTTTTTTATTTTAAAAAGTGATATTGAACCGAACCTAGCCACATGAGGCCACTTTAACCCACACACAGAAATGTTTATTTTCTGATAAAATATTTCCCACTGGTACCAAAATGATAATTGAAAATGAAATGAAAAGGTAAGTTATTTTTATCTGATATCTCCCCTAAAAGTATTTTTTAAACTGCCAATCGGACCTGTATGCCCAGACTATCCTAGGGTTTAGTTTTCCATTGCCTCTGTAAACAAAGTATTGCAGCTGTGTGTACATAACGAATTTTGGCTGTTATGTCATCAAAACTCTAAATAAATTCATTACTCATTGAAAATGATTCAACAAATGCTTTTCAAGTATAACGACTTGAATACTTTTTACTAACTCTTACTACTTTTTTGGTCTGAATTTTAGTACTTTGGTTTCATTGTTGGGGACGGTGGTCATAACAGTTCAACCTGATATATTAGCATGATAGGAATCTAGTTTAAAACCAAGTGCGCTGGGTAGGAAAGGATTTTAACCTCTTCCCCGTTCTCACTGCACACCTGCTGCTATTTTACCTTATTTTAAAAAAATAAAGAAAATGATACTAAACTAGATGATCAATTCTGATGAATTAAACTTAAGTTCGCCATTCAAATTAGATTTAAATTGTCAATTGTACAAACTGAGACTTTACCAGAAATTAACATCTTCGCGAAGTTGCATGTGACGCAAAACCTTTTGTTCGTGAGTAATAGCTATAAAGCTATAAAGGGGAGCACTGTATTGGGAACTTTTATGTGATTTTTCAACAAATTGATGAAGGTTCTATCTTGGCAACCCAAACAAGACAGTTGAACTTGACCGTGACATTTGGGGTAGTCGTCCTCTAACTTGATATCAGAAGATAGCGTTCTCCACCCCCTCCATGTCATTAACGAAGTGATGACGGATGTTCTAAACTTGTCGTCTCGATCTCTTCGTCAATTCTAATCTTCGATGCTTGGTGGATCAAACACGTATATTTATTTCAATAATATAATCTCGATCTTGAGTTATATTTGATCACTTTTTTTTTTTTTGCTATCTGGACCAGTGATTCTCAACCTGTAGTCCTCCGACTACTAGTGGTCCTCAAGCAATTTTCATGTGGTCCACGAACAGCTAGTGTACCTTAATCTTGGATCTGGGGACGAAAATTAATGCACTCGCTCACGGAAAACTTTTGTATTTATCTCATTTCACCTAATAAAATTGTTGTGAAAATATTATTTCTAGCTTATGTGGTTCGTTTAGTATTCGGAAGGGAACTAAGTGGTCCTCAGCAGTGAAAAGGTAGAGAACCACTGGTATAAAGAACTGTACTGCCATGGGCAGGGAAAAGGCAGTAACTGCAAATTTTTCATTTCGCTTTTCTTTCTTTCTTTTTTTTTTTTTTCATTTCTGTTATCTATTGTTTTGTAGCTTTATTGTACAAGAGTTTGTTTACTTGGTTTCCGCTGAAAAAAAGGGGGGAGGGAGCGTCTAATTCCAACATTTCCCAATTGTTAGAATCTTAATATATAAAAATCAATGTCCTGAGATAACATATATATATATATATATATATATATATATATATATATATATATATATATATATATCAACGCACAGAGAATACCAATGAAACCTAAGGCGTGAAATTTGGCAGGCATGTCCACATGATTACGAAAGTATCCACTAAGAAAGGATTTTTCGAAATATCAATTACTTCATGAGAAATTAATTAAAACCCCTTAATTTCTGGGAAATTAAAACCTGTCATTGAAATTTAAATCCCTTATTTTCGAAGGCTTTTCCCCATTCAAATCATTATTCAGTACGTCATCTCAACTTTTGATCGATAGCGATTTTTAACTATGATATTGTTTTTGTTTTTCACGTGATTCTTCGAGGCTTTTCTCAAGTCAAATAATAACGTTTCTGGATTTCGCTTTCACTTTTTCAAAACTGGAAACGAAGATTTTAAGAACATCATCACATAAAATACATAAAGAATTTAAGTTTTAGTTCACATCGTAAAAGTAAATGATAAAAATCAATGTCCTGAGAGAACATATATATACTAGCATTCCCGTTCCCGACATTGCTCGGGAAAAGAAAAGCAATACTTTAAAAGGATCGTTAATGACAGTTAAGGATTGGTTAAGGACAAGGACATATATATAAAGAGTCCAGGGGCCTCGGGACCCTCCCAAAATTAGAAAAATATAGGTAATAAGTAATTATTATATGAGATTTTCGTAACTATGTGCACCAAGCAATGTTATTCCCTACTAATTCCATGACACGAGCAATGCCCGGGCACGGGAATGCTAGTTGAATATAAAACGCATTTCTTCAAACATCTCGAAAACTCATTCTGCAGATCGCTTTGTGAATAACTCAAAGTTGGTTTACTTCTTGCATCTATATCCCTATAGATGCAAGTTTTGTGAATTCTAGTATTAAAGTACAAGAATTGACAATATGGCTTAAGAACAAAGGCTCTAAGAACCCCCCTTAAACCCCTTCACTATACCTCTAGTGCATTTTTTAAAAAGGTGTACCCCTTTGTCGGAGGTATATGAGTTGATGCATGCAATAACGTATTGAATTAATGTTCTCCACCTCTGCTCTGTTTGGTCGCAAGCTCCTCACCAACCCGTCGCTCCTCACTTGTCTGCTCTTGCATTTAACCAAATGCTCATATACATGTTTCAGCTGAAGCTTCCTTTAGTTTGAGATAAAGTGCACTCAAACGCATCATTTAAAATTTTTTCAATATAATTCAATGGGGGGGGGGGGGAGTAAAAGGGTACATACTCGCTGTATTCTATCAAACACAACAAAAATCAGGATCACGTATAAGGCAATGAGACGCAAAGTTGGTCATTTACGTGGACATTTTTAAGTTTTGATTAAAATGCTTTTCAAGTTCCTAGGTAAGATTTCGTTGAAAAGTTTTCTAAATCATGCTGTATAGCAGCGCCTACCAGGACTACTAGAAGTACTATCTCTTGCCTCAAAACAGAGGATAGGTTCACCTACCTTTTGTACTGGCTATCTCCAAATTTTTGATTTTGGCACTCACATCCCTTTGCTTCTCACTGCCTCATATTTGTAAATACATTGATTTTTCAAAGACAAAAGGAGGCAATTGCCCTTTCTGACCACCTCTTTCCCGCTAAATAACGGATCTGACTATCCTCCTCAATTTCACTCTTCGTGATCACGATGCATAGTTAGAAATGTACGGGAATGCATTTGAGTAATCAACACGACACATAAAACGAAACAGCTATTTTCAGTTATATTTGGATTAAAAATACACCATCGGAAGCTCTAAAATGCAATAAATATTATTCAACGGCAATCGATTGTGAATTCGACCTTCAGACAAGAACTTAGTGGACAAAACTTAAAGTAGTTTATTATCATTATTTTTTTAAAAAATTAATTAGTGCATTTTGAGTTTAAATGTTTGGATTATATTATGGAGTGAAAAATATACAGCACGAAAACAAAACGTGTCCAACAGAATCGTTGTAAATAACATTCAAACACAATAGGATATCAACATGGAACTCAATTTGAGAAAGACGGGGAACTATCTTCTAACCTAATTAGTTAAGCGATGACTGAATATACAAAAAATATTCCAGTTCAGATAATTCATTGAACTTGCCGCCTTCACGAATCTCAGCTGAATCTCTATTTAAAGTGGAAAATCTTATCATTTTCTTGATTACCAGGAACCGAAGAAGCCATTACTCAGTACCGAGTTCAAGGTAGTG